>NC_089843.1:196154570-196397070 GCF_035609145.1 Eleutherodactylus coqui | reverse complement strand
CAAAATAATGTTTTGAAGTGTTTTTTTGTTGTGGTGCTTTTGTTCCCCCCCCCCCCCCCCCCCCCCCCCCGTCACTTATTTTTATATAGATTTTTTTTTTTTTTTCGCTGAATTTTTTCTCTCCTTTATTTCCATTTATAGTTTTATTTTTAAAATGAGTATGTTTACACTAAAATAAAGTACAGGAATGGGTTCCATAGATTGTTTTGAACATTTGATGTATAATTTGTATGAGCTCGTATTACAGAGGGCATATGGCGGCAGTTTAGGTTGACGTCAGCGGTGGGTCATTTATTTTTTTATATATATATTTCTATTCTGTAACTTTTTAAATTTATTTTGTAACTTCTTTTTTAACATCTCTGTCCCTCATGACGTTATATCAGACTTCTGTGGGGTCACTCACCTGGTCGTCATCACTGCATTGCTCTCGTTGAGCACTATTTAGCCCGCCAGAGAGATGACAGAAACCATGAAAACCATGTGCTGCCTTCTCCTCCAGGCTCTGCTAGGTGCAGGAGCTTTAATCCCAAGCCGTATTTTTTCTATCGGCTGGTATTAAAGCCCAGGACCGAGCGCTGTACATTTGATCTTTAGTGGGTTAAAACTATTGTTCTATTACCAATTTGTCCCCGAACCATTAAAGTTTATGTAAAACACAACAGAAAAAAATGGAAAAATGTGTCTTTCAACTTTATTTGACATGAGTTTCTAACTCCTTGAGGACTGCGCCTGTTTGTATCCCTACATCCATGGTTGAGGTTATTTTGTGTATTTATTTAGAAGAGATGGGGAAAAACACGAATTACACAGAAAGGCAGCCCCATCGTAGTGTTAGGCCTGCCGGGCAGTGTACATTTGTGGGCACCAGCAAGCTGAAGGTTGGGGCAGCTATCCCCCCTGTTGAATGACTGATGAATTAGCAAGGAATATAGTTCTCTCGGTCCCCGGGCTATTGGCTGGGGCATTCACTGTCACTGCTACTCTTCTGCATCTGGGTCAGTGAACACGGTCGCTGCATCCGGATGGCCACAGCCCTGTACATGTCCATGAAAATGAATTTTGGGGGTTGTCTAGCTTTTAACTATTAACGACCTGGGCTGTGGATAGGTCATCAACAGTAGATCGGTGGTTTGTTGACCTAGACCCCCACCGATCTGCAGTTTGCTGGGCTGGTGCACTCGTGTGGAGCTGGTGTTTTGCAGGAAGTAAATGTCTCCATTCCCACTGCAGTGGCTTTCTTAGAATTAACCCCTTAACCTTATATGCTGTTTACATATTGCAGTGGTGACATTCCATATACACACATGACTGCTGCAAGCAGCCGCACACCTCAGCGCTGTACAGTGATTCATTGCAGCACATATGTGTATATGGACCATTGCAGCATGTAAGTAAAACCGGCTGCGGGGTGTGGAGCCGGTGAGTGTAGATTACTGTATCGGATTATACCATTGGCTGCTGATGTAAAGCAATAATGAAACGACTCTGACAACCGTTCGGCCCTGTTGTATTCATTTAATGGTAATTTATACGTGTTTATTTTTTTTTAAATTAAGAATCCATGGATTGAAATCTGGTAAAACCCTAAAGGAATTCCGAGGACACTCGTCATTCGTGAATGAGGCGACTTTTACACAGGATGGTCACTACATTATAAGTGCATCTTCTGACGGCACTGTGAAGGTATTGTACTAACACATGGAAAGGATATGGATTTCCCTGCTTTATTCAGTCTGGTAGTTTAATAAATATCACAATTATATATTTGTAATACTAATTACTCAAGTGTAATAAGGTGGAGAAAAACATAAGAGCAGGGCTCACACGCACCGATCAGTATTACGGATTCCACATTCGCCGTCCACCTGGACGATCCACGGTAAAACGCGGGCATTAAAAGGCATGCATTTTTGATTTTTCGTTCACACACACGGATACTAATTGCGTATTCAGAGAGCAGAAGAAAAATCGCAACATGCTCTATTTTGCCGCAGAATCTGTGCAGACGGCACATGCACAACACCGCGTCTATTGATGTCAATGGAGGCCGTCCAACCTGCAGCCCATACGCAATTAACATTCCGTATAGTCTGTGGGTACCCCCATCACAGAAAAGCAAACAAAAAAACCTATACTGCTCATGATTGTCTGCGGGACTCCACGGTCATACGCAATACAGGTTAGTGCCGTACACAGAGTCTGTGGCCGGGCTCACAGCCGGAATCCGTTACAGGGCTCCTGCATGCAGAATCCGATCCGGTCGTGTGAGCCCAGCCGTAGTTAACACAGCTGTAGTTGCATCTGTAGTATGTTTATTAACACACACATGTATACGTTTCTTTAAAAGGTTGCATAATAAGAGATATTCTAATGCCACTTCTGGATTGTTAATAGACTATGAATGTCAATGAGGTCTATTCACAACCTTTTAAAGAAACGTATACGTATGTGCGTTTATATACATACTACAGGTACAAGTCGTGTCTGCTGATGCCGGAGTGTTTTTTTTTATACCTTTGTATTACACTTGAGGGTTTCATTGCTTGTCCGTTCTGTCAATTAAGGTTTGGAATGTAAAGACCACAGAATGCGCCAACACCTTTAAGTCCCTCGGCAGCACCGCAGGAACGGACATCACAGTGAACAGTGTTAACCTGTTGCCCAAGAATCCGGAGCACTTTGTTGTGTGTAACCGATCAAACACCGTCGTCATTATGAACATGCAAGGACAGGTAAGGAGAGCCAAAGTGCCGGCACACGGGTTCTTGTATGATTGGGGAGTTCCTTTTAAGTCAAAGTATGAGGAAAAAAGCCTAGAATCGAGTAGGATCTTGGCTCTGGGCAGAGTGAGCTGTCTTGCATATATTATAATGTGTATTTTATTACTGACTTGCTGTCCAGATTGTAAGAAGCTTCAGCTCCGGTAAGCGAGAAGGTGGTGACTTTGTGTGCTGCACGTTATCGCCGAGAGGGGAGTGGATCTACTGCGTTGGAGAGGATTTCGTGCTCTACTGTTTCAGTACCGTCACCGGCAAACTAGAGAGAACTCTGACTGTAAGTAAAGATGGTCATGATATTCCTTTACTGTCAAGTATGGAGATTGCGGACATCCAAGTCACCCTTGTCTGTTTATCTGAACGTCTGACACCGAGCGCTGATTTAAACACGAAGAATGTGTTAAGGTGCTTGCACGGGGAACTATTTTCCAAAAATCGCTGGATCGTTCAGTGTAGACATGGCGAATGATGAGCAGTAAGCGAACAAATTATTGCTCATCTGTCATTTCATGCCAGCATGAAAATCATTGTTGGCTCGTTGGCTAATTGTATTAAGCTTGGTGCAAGTCCCTACACACAACCTTGGGGGTGAAGGGTGGAGACGCATCTTGTATGTAAAGGTAATTCTAGCTGGAGAGGAAAGTGTGTCCCTGAGCTGTGTGCCCACCTGCCTGCTGCCGCCACCCTCCTCCAGCGCCCGCCCGTAATTAGAGTGCAACACCTCGAAGCCTGCCATAAGTGTAATTGAAAGACCTTTTCTGTCTCTGTCCTGCAGTCAGATTAGGGTACTCCCTTCTCTGCTGTAATATGTTGCCCCCACAGGAGGTTTCTAAGAGGGTGTACAAACAGTAATTTCACACATAAATAGAAATTATGGGGCAGGGAAGGCATCAAACCCCAGATCATACTCCTAGATAAATTCAGACCAGCCCCTTTAAACAGATACCCTCTTCCGTCGATCTGCGCGGCACTAGAGATGGCACAACATGGCATGTGCTTGCTGGCACAAGTGGGCTTAGCAGTAAATGCACTGAGTGCAGGGGTTCAAACCAATACTTATACTTTGTATATTGTATACTTTATAAGGAGATGTTATTTGTGATTAGTGTTGCTTGGCTTGATCGAATCCGGTAAGTCTGAGCCGTTTTTTGGCGAAAATCGCTGGAAAATTGAATTTCCCATACTATCTGCTGCAGAGGTCAGCGTGCATCGATTCAGGAGCTAGGACCCATTGCTGATGTCACTAACTATCTTGCATATGGGCAGCAGTTTCATTGGATGCCTGCATCACATGACCTGACCATATACAACAGAGGCACTGTGTAAGTAGTGGCCATTTTACAGTTGAGCACAGAAGAGAAGCTGCATCACATTTATATGTCTATATAACACGGGGTCTGTTGTTGGGGACAGATTCTACGGAGGATATATTGTTAGTGGTGTGGAAGGTTCTATACCAGCAGGGAACCTAAATACGGGTCTATTGCAGGGAGCAGAGAAAGAAGCTGCATCACATGTATACGCTTATACAAAATGTGGTCTGTACATTGGGGGAGGGGATATTTCTGGTGATGTCGCTGTGTATAGCAGCAAAGCAGACAGACAAACAATGCTTTGGCATGGGGAATACTGCAGATCTCAGTTTGTGGTCCCAGATGTCGTTCATAATCGCCAGTCCGGCCACTACGAATGAATTGTAGACCGTACGCAGCTGGTAGTTGTGTTTTGGGAAATTCAATTATGCTGCAAACAGGGCGCCTTCTGTGACCTTCTGTTCTCGTATCGGGCCGCCCACGGATTGTGGCTTATTTAGTTAGCAGGGTTTAGTTTTCCGTTTTATATTAACAAAAAAAAAAACTGCAAACGCGCACAATGCATGTCAGCGGCCTCAAACAACGTTCAAAGTCGGCAGTCTGGCCATTATGAAGTATAACTAACAGCGGTTTTCTGCAAACTACAAAGTTAGCTAACACGTTACGTAAAACTACACTAAAAAGGAAACAAGAAAAACATAAAAAACAAATGAAAATCATAGAATGGTAGAGTTGGAAGGGACCTCTAGGATCATCGGGTCCAACCATCGTGACAGAAGATGAAGAAAGCAAGTGGCAGGGGATACATGGGTCAGGGGTGGAGGTGGTAGAAGACAGGCCAGGTTGACCCCTCAAGCAGCTCCACTTTCTGCAGGAGACGAGGCACGCCGCTGCCATTTCTTAGAAGTAGTTCTCCCCGTGCGTTACATCCGCAGCACAGGTCGTAGAGTGGATGGCACAGCATGCCTCAAGTACCAACACCTCCTTGTAGTTACAGTGACAGGAAATGACAACCTGAGGACTTCCTTAAAGAAGTGGAAGAACCTGCTGTTGTTCCTGTCCCAAAGAAGAGCTTTAATTGCAGATGGCATTTTGTTGCTTCAAAGAAATGGGAGGCCGTGCTATTAGAATATTCTTCTGGCAGCCATTTATGCGGAATCAAGACATCGTATTCTGTTGGGTGATCAACGCCTTCCTAACCGGAAAGGGAGCAGATAGGATGTGTGGGCTGCAGGAATGCCAAGAACCAGAGGAATCTAGTCCCGCTAGCGCCACCATA
Source organism: Eleutherodactylus coqui (assembly GCF_035609145.1). NCBI lineage: Eukaryota > Metazoa > Chordata > Amphibia > Anura > Eleutherodactylidae > Eleutherodactylus > Eleutherodactylus coqui. The sequence continues at coordinate 196,391,698 of NC_089843.1, read as the reverse complement.
TCTTCAGCCTCATCAACAGATGATTTTGAAAAATATTTGGACCCCGTAGCCCAGGCAAAGCGTCGCTGCAGAGAAAAGATTACCTTCCCATAGACAACAAACTGATTGATTATCATCAAATTTGTCACAAGCGCTCAAAGAATTAGAACGATTCGACCATTCATCAAAGCTGACTGCATGAAGCGATTCCTTTATACCCCGGAGTTGTTCTGGTGGTTACTGCTTGGCCACCAACACAAGTTAGTGGAGAGCGGCTGTTCTCTAGTCTTCAAATAATCAGATTTGAGGTCCTCCATGTAGGAGGATCTGATGGGGGCAATACTATTTCTGAGCATTAATTCAGGGAGGGCACAAATGTCATATGTTTTGCTAAACTCATCGTGTATCGCATATTTACAGATTGGTAACGGTTTGTATTCCAATAAATATATTTTATCTAAATAGGTTGATTAATTTATCATAATGGTGATGAAAAGCCAGATGTCACCGGTTTAATACAGTAAATGCATCACTCTAAAAACAGGAGTCATACAAAGCAGGCTTGGCTTACTGACTCCACCGCACTGCATAACCCCAAGCGGATCAGAGCTGGGCAGAATTGAGATCACATGACTGATGAATTATTTTTTTTTAAATCACCGGAGTGATGATGTCTTTCACCTTGAGTTAAGTGTGGCTCCTGACCATCACTCCAAGTTGAGAGTGTCTCACAGGGTACAAGAGGTTGGAGAGCGCTGCTCTGAAGTATATTTTGACATTAACTTACATTTTCCTGACCTAATAATGTTGTTCTTATCTAGGTGCACGAGAAAGACGTGATTGGAATCGCGCATCATCCTCACCAGAATTTGATTGCCACCTACAGTGAAGATGGCCTTCTAAAACTTTGGAAACCATAATGGGAAAAATCATATGATCTGGTGGAAAGAGACTGTTTGTTTTTAGAATTTTTTTTTTTTAGCTCTTTTTGTTTTTGTGAGCTTTTTTTCCCCATTGTAATGTAGTATACAGCTGATGTGAATATCCCAGTTGTAGTTCATGTCCGCATATATATGATGCCATTTTATAAACCTCTAACTAGAAATGTTCTGCAATGCAGGTGATCATTGTCCTATTTCAAATATAACCATTTCCAAGTGAGGAATGTGCTTGTTGTATAATCTGTGTGTACGGCGGTGTCTGCACTAAATGGAGAAGTAGGAAGGGCTTGACGAGTCTCGTTACTTTCAGTTCTAGGAAATTTGATTAATTCCATCTTTGTTCCTTTTTCCTTGCGTAGAGAATTCCTCATATGTGGGCAAGATGATCCAAACAGGCCGTTTTTTTTTTTAGGATTACTGTATATTTGTAATGTGATTTTGACAACACAAATCTGACTGCAGATGACTACATACTATTCCCCTCATGCCTTTTACGTTGGGTTCCTTAGACTGCACAACTGCTTGAGTTGTCCTAATGCTGCCAGTAACATGGAGACTGTATGGATAGGGCTAATTTTTTTTTCCGCTTTGGATGTTGAAAATCAAAATCTACTTGACTTCTTAATCTCGCTGGACCGCTATTTGTTAGTTGTGGAAATTAAATAAGACAGTATTCCTTCTGTGTCAAAAACAGTGGGAAAGCTTAAAGGGGTTGTTCAGTGGGTGTGTTAACAGTATCAGCCACCTTCATGGCCATTCTGCACAGCAGCATATACATAGTATGTTGCACGACCCCTTAAGCGTAAGAAATGCTAAAAATCAAAATTGAACCACCGCTGGAAGAGTCCTCTCCTATCGAGACGTTTATCCTGTTTTGATGCCACTCAACAAACTCTCAGCTGGAAGAAGAATATTGCTGTGGCTTTGGTAGTGTGAACACTGACCACTTCTGGGGAAAGACCAACCTTCGCTTTTGTATTAAATAGTAGGGTCACTCCGTCACCTAGAAAGCTCTTTTTGGAATATGTAGATTCTCAGAAACTGCCCCACATTTAGTGTCTCTAAGTGCTTTTGCTGCTCTGATGTAAGACTCTGCAGTATCATATCTCTTTATTAGTGAAAAGTAGACATTTGGACCTGAATCAAGGCCGAGTCCTCCATCACTTTATTCTCCGGGAAGGGTAGATAAAGTTCTCCGAACAATGAAAGCTCGATGATCTTTTTGATGTAATTGCCACAAGGCTAGCCACCTTTGTTGACCGCAATAACCATTCTGCCTCCCATAAAGCATACTCCTTTCTAAGACTATTTTGGAAACTGTTGACACCAGGGAAATGCAGTTTCTGAAGAGTCCCTAAGAACAACTTTTATCAGAAGGTCTTTAGCTAGAAACTTGCAACGGAAGGCTGAGTGTGTGGACCCGGACTTTTACTGGTTAGGCTTAGCCCTTTCTCAAATTCATTGTGTTGGAATCGAAATGTATATCCTAAAGATGGTTCCTCTGCTATTATCCTCCCTTGTTCATACCACACCTATACAGGGCTCTATTTGTTGCCGTTCGTTAGGTGGCCAACGGGTGAGACTACTATAACTGCAATTAAATAGGCTTGGTCTTGACTGACCTCCACCAGAATGTTTGAGACCTTTGGTACTACTTCTTTACACCGCCTAATATACAGTAGTGGGCTTTATTTGTTGCTGTTCCTCAATCGGCATCCGGTTTGCGATTTCTTACTCTTATAAACCTATGCTCTTTGGTAAGAGACTGTCAATTTCCATGTTGTCAGACCAAATACTTGCAGGTTCTCACATGGCTGACTGTTCTGAATTGCCAGATCTGATCTGAGCCACCTAAGATTCCCTGGCACATCCTCTTGGAACAGGCGCAATCACACGCTCCTTGGCCAGATTGGTAAGACTGCTATTAAGGATGCGTGGTCTTACCTGACCTCTTCCATGACTCAGGACAAAGGGCACTTCCTTGTTCATACCACCTCCTGAAGGCGGCCACTATATGGGCATAGGCTTTATTTGTTGCTATTCCTCAAGTAGCCAACAAGGTGGAGACTATGCCATCCTCTAAGACTATTATTTATTTTATTTTTTTTTTTACTAGTGCCTGTCTGTTTCCAGTCTATCAGACTCCTTGACATCTAGCAGCTCTGAAACGCCAGGTCTGGTGTGAGCAGAAGCCGCTATATGCTCCTTGACTCATCCATAAGAGCAGGGAAAACTAGGCTCTCTTTGACCAGATTGGTAAGACAGCTATTTGGGTGGCCTGAATATAAAAGAGGGAACAGGTGCTAAAGGTAAAGTGTCTCCAGATAAATAATACAATGAAGAATCCTATTCTACTCACCGAGGTCAGTTGTGAACACACAACATTATATACTCCTAATGGACAATCCTCAGACTACCGCCAACTCCACAGATGCCAAATGCCTGCGGTTCAGAAGAAGGGATTGTGATCAGATTCTGCAGCTAGGATGGAGTGCAACCTGGCGCAAATCCTTTTTAGAAGTTGTACATACAGAGAATAGGGCTGTAAGCACGTAAAATAGAGGATACTGCTTTCTCTTTTGTGTGCATACTGCAAGTGTGAATGAATCAATAAAAATCAATGTACTTTCATTCACCCCATTCATCACATATCATGCATGTGTAAGACTCGGTGAAATGAACCCTAAGGGTGGCTTCACAGGCAGCGTATTTTTCTGCAGCAGAAAACCCACAGCAAATACAGTGGAAATCTGCAATGGCCAAATCCACACTAAAATGGGTTGGAATCGGGTTGGGGTTTGATGTGACTCTGCTATGGATTTTAACCCTTGTAAGTAGGCACGCTGTGGATTTAGAGTGCGTGTGTGTGTGGGTGGTGTTATCTTTTATAAACAATGCGGAAACTTTCTACTCCCAGGTGCAAATATTAGAAATCTCCATATGGTTTGTACTGTTAATGCTGAAGAATATCTGCAGCGTTTACACTGTGTGTAAAACCGCCCTAAATGTTCCAAGGTGGATATGCATGCTCAGTCTTGCTTCTATCTCCGCTCCACTGGATCTGCGCTGAGTTGAGCTGGCCGCTTCTGACAATGCAGCATCTTCTCTTCTTATCAGAGATGCTAGGTAAGTGATGAGACAGAATTAATGAAATTGTGCTTACTCAGCATCTCCTGAAATGGCTGCACTATTTTGTCTGGGAAAGATAGTATTGTGGAAGTTGGGTGGAGTCCATTATACTCAATAGTGGCCATTGAGTGCTGTTTGTCTCAGTCAGACAGATTCCCATGATGGAACTTAAAAAAAAGTAGGCTGAATACCATTTTGAGCCCAGTGTGAGCCATCATGCATCTGTACAGAAGTAGCAGAACCTCTGGCTTTTACATGAATTGCATATAAAATTTTAAGCCAGTTTTCTCATCCGTGTCATTGGAGGACACAGCAAGACTAGGGTATAGTTGCTGCCACTAATAGGCGGACACTAAGCAAAGAAAGAGTCCCTCCTAGTAGCAATACCCCTCCTGCAAACATTGACCTAAATCGGTTTGCTAGGTGTGCCATGTGTCTGAGCAGGTCAGCTCTGCCCCTAATGCTTCCCTACATGTCACAGTCTTGCTTCTGGACAAGAAATGTCAACTAACCCGCTACTATATCATTGACTTCCAGGGTGCTATCTGTCCCCCTTCCCTTATAGTGGGGACTGTAGACAGCCTGGCAGTGAACCTCCTTTCACATGCCCCACTCTCTGTCCCAACGGTTTCCTGACCTGGGGTAGTCCTGGGTCTGCTGTCTACGACGTCCCCCTAAACTTAGTTGTGCCACACTCACAGACTAATCTGTTAACACATTAGTCTTGGTGAGAAGTGTCACTATCTAGGTCACTACAATTTGCGTATGTAGCCGCTGGCGCGACTCTGAAGTTCTCTTCGGGTTCACATTAGAGTAATGGTAACACTTTGCATCCCCAGCATCAGTCATGTCTGCATGGCATTGGAGAGTCCAAGGCCCAATGTACACGGGCGGATTTTAATGATAAAATCCACGCGAGAGATCCGCAGCTCTAGACGCCCATAGGTATGCATTAGCATCTGCAAAACAATTTAGAGCATGCAGATTTTTTTTTTCCCCTGGCGTGCGGATCGCACATGCGGGAAGAAATCTCAGCATGCTCCATTTTTCTGCGGATCCTGCGGGTCGGCTTCCATTGAAGTCAATGGAACCCATCCCATCCGCGGCACAGCCACACCTGCCCCTGTGGACATGCCGTGGATCCGCGGGAAAGCAGGAGATTTAAAAAAAATAAATAAAATTACACTGCCCATGTGCTCGACACGTCGCCAGCGCATCCGGATGCATCCGCCGTGCTGAAGAAAGGAGATCCGGCTGGCACAGAGGAGCCCGCACAGGAGCCGGACAAGTAAGAAAATCTCTTTTCTTGTCAACGTCTGCGGGCATAGCTAGTATCTGCTGCAGGATTACGCTGTGGAATCCGTGTGTGCAAGTGGACATTGGGCCTTACCACCTAATTGCCCTCTCCCATGCACGGAAAGGTATTCCTGCTGGACTCTGTTTCACTCAGGACTACGCAGCCACGACAAGCATTACCAGTCTTATTACTCTTGTAGAGGGGTAAGTGTATTGCTGCTAGATTCGGCACCAGACATGGCTGCAAGTCATAAGGAGTCTCGCAACGCACAAATCTCTTGCGATTCTGTCGCCCGTGTGAAGGCGGCCTCAGGAGGAATAATTGCATTAATTGTAGACTCTTCATTAGGCATGTCTGTGCATAGCTGCTCAGTTATGGTGTGCATCTGCTCTCCAAACGGAAGAGGAACGCGGAATCCCTAATGCAGGTGTGAAAGCACCCTTACATGGGCAGTATAATGGGTCACATCTATACTCGGTATGTTACAGGAGTACATGTCACTCCCAATGTCTGCCACATGACCCCCTGGAAGTTGTAATTGTATTACCGTTTTTTTTTAAATAAAAATGGCCCCCTCTGCTTTTTATGAGCATCAGATTGCCTCTTTCCATGAAGTGGCTTTTGTAGCAGGCAAAAATCTGTATCCTGACACTCAGTTTGTGTTGACGCCAGCCCACATTACCAACGCTGCCTTCTAATGACCCCTACCCAGGGACTTCCATTCCAGGGTTTTGGTTTCTGTATGTTCTACCATTGAATCTTGAATGGCATATATGATGCATTGTTTCTCAAGTCAGACGATAGCGGGTCCTCCTTGCACTCCGCTTTACATGTAATGAATTTAGACCAGGACAATGAAGCATGAAGTCTGTCTAGCGACAAACTTCAGTTTCCTCTTGTGGCATGCATGCTGTGGGTGCTTTTCACCCTATTTAGTGAGCTTTTTTTTTCCCTAAACCCACATTTTCCACTGTGGAGAACCTGGACGTGATAGAACAGATCCAGAAACAGTCTGGACATCGTGAGTTTCCGACACTAGTTCTTCTAATTGGACATCTATCCTGCTCAAATGAGTTTCTGGGATATTCTTTCCGAGTGTCCTGCTGTTTGCCCCTTAATAAACATAGGTGGAATGGGATCCTCCTGGCCCTCACAGATACATATCCTCCTCACGAATCCACTGTCTTCATCATCAGACCTCTTTCTCCTGATTGTCTCTGGCCCACTAGTTCTATCCGTTCCCAGAGATCCTAGCAGTCATTGCTGTGTGTACTGCCCACCAACCTATTTTCTTGGGGGATCTTAATCAGGTCATGGCTCAAGTGGATCCTCTGTAATTGTCATGTTTCTTCCTTTCACCTTACGGTAGATCCAGCCTTTTCTGTTAGCCAGGGCACGGTTATCCTTCAGTTACTCTTCTGTAGTCATTTTACATAGGGTGTTCCTGTTAACGGGCTAGGGTGTCACTCTCTGGGGAATGTGTTATTCCTTCTGCTGTCTCTTGAGAATAGCAGACACTTCACCACCTGATCAGCATACATCCTTGGTCTATCTAGCGGTGGGTCCATCTCTTAGTCTTTTGTTCACACTCCTAGGTTCTATAGAAGTAATTCCTGTACACTGTAAGGTTGATGTCTCGAGTCCCATTGGTTCGCAAGTGTTAATGCACTTTCAGCACGCACATTTTATTTTCCCACCCCTTGGGTACTACTCTTGAATGTCCCCATTTGGGGTACACAGCACCCATCCACTTTTTATTCTTTCTCCAACTCTAGTTATCCCTCCAGACAGGTCCATCATTTCTTCGTTGTTTCTACACAGTTCAATTTATTTTGCTGTACGGGTTCCACTGACTTCCATTTCTTAAACGGTGTTTCATCTCCTTGTACAAAGTGATTTAGATCAGTGTCTACAGTGTCTTTGTTTAGTGTCTGCAGCTCTACCCAAGGTCTTACTGTGCCCCCCACCCCAATGAACTTATTTTCCAGCAACAAAATTCCTGTTTTATCCCCTGCAGACTCCATCTCTAATTGTCACGCCTGAACTAGTGGGTGGAGACAGTCATACATATTATGGCCCTTTTACACAGGCCGAGAATCTCATGACATCACCAACTTGTTTGCTCTCAGACACCCCGTTGAGAATTGTGCAGGCCTCAGGCACATAACATTCAATGTTTCACATACCGATGTCCGCCCCCCCCTTCCCAAACTGGTGACAGCCTGGCATCCACAAACCCACCCCCCCAAGACCAGTGACAGCCCGGCACCTGCATATCCCCCCCCAAGAACAGTGGCAGCCCCCTCCCCCCCAAGACCAGTGACGGCCCGGCCACCCCAGACCCCAGTGACAGCCCGGCACCCCCACCCACCCAAGACCAGTGACAGCCCCGCACCTGCACACTCCCCCCCAGGACCCCAGTGACAGCCCGGCACCCGCACCCCTCCTTCCCCAAGACCAATGACAGCCCAGCACCTGCACCCCCCCCCCCCCCCCCCATCAAGACCAGTGACAGCCTGGCACATGCACCCCCCCCCCCCCCCCCACCAAACCAATGAGAGCCCAGCACTCGCAGCTCTACCGGCGCGCACACACACACACACACACACACACACACACACACACCAGTGACATACATACTTACCCACCAGCTGAGGACAGTCCGTCGGGGAAAGCTACTCTTATTCAACGCGAGCCAGCTGGTGAAGCCGTTGCCATGGAGTCAGCGGACTGCGCATGCACCTGCACCAGGCACGCTCACAAGGACCCGACCGGCCGGCAAGAGCTACTGCACTTGCGCGACTAGAAGATCAAGAGACACCGCTGGAATAGTCGTATCCAAGGACAACGGACAGGTAAATATAGGGATGGGGCACCTGATCAGGTAAGTATATATCTTCTGTATGGCGTATTTACAAAGCACACATTATATTACAAAGTGCTTTGTAATGGCCATACAGAAGTATATAGAGCCATTTCGCAAGGTGGGACAACCCCTTTAAGCTGATAATCCATTTTAACCAACTTTATGGCCCTTTTACACAGACCAACAGTCGGTCAAACTTCACTGCCGGATCATGGCATTTCACTCAATGCTTCACCTTTATGTGATGCGCTGAGTAGGGAGCGTTTACACTGAACGACAAACCTGCAATTATTTTTAAGTTGACTGAAAAGTCAGTCATGTAAACCTGTGAACAAATAGTGAGAGATTTCTGTGCATTTACACTGCATGAGTGCCGCTAAAATCATCCCGTGTAAATGGCCCATTAGTCTCTTATAGGGGACCTTAACTGCTACATTGTCTTCCATACACTACACTCAGCAATTCCAGCTCCCTTTACAACACCCTCAGAAGCAGCATGGAGGACAATATACAGCAGCACTTAAAGGGGTTGTCTCATGAAATCAAGTGGGGTTATATACGTCTGTATGGCCATATTAATGCACTTTGTAATATACATCGTGCATTAATTATGAGCCATACAGAAGTTATTCACTTACCTGTTCCGTTGCTAGCGTCCCCGTCTCCATGGATCCGTCTAAAATCGCCTCTTCTGGCGATTTTAGACGCGCTTGCGCAGTCCGGTCTTCTCCCTGGTGAATGGGGCCGCTCGTGCTGGAATCGGCAATGGACCGCACAGAGCCCACGGTGCACCATGGGAGAAGACCCGCGGTGCATCGTGGGTGAAGATCCCGGCGGCCATCTTAGTAAGGTAAGTAAGAAGTCGCCGCAGAGCAGGGATTCGGGTAAGTACTATATATATATATTTTTTTTTTTAACCCATCCCTTGTGTTTGTCTCGCGCCGAACGGGGGGCCTATTGGGAAAAAAAAAAACCTGTTTCGGCGTGAGACAACTCCTTTAACAGGGTATTTTGGGCACAGACAATGCTAAAATACATCACAATAAGCCATTCTGTAATAGCTTCACTGTACCTGGTCTAGATACTTTCATTTTCTAGGTCTCATAACTCTCTACCTGAAAAATATCTCTACTTCCTATGACATCTTGTCTGCATTTACTACTTCCTTCCCCAACCATAGCCTGCAATATCCTGTGAGCAGTGCTTGAGAGGTCAAAAGCAATAGCACTGCACGACTTATGTGCCGTTCAAAGGGCTGAAAGGTCCTGTCTGCCTGCTTTAGCAGGTTTTCTCTTGCACTTAGAGAGGTTGGTGCTAGTAAGTTGCAGGACCTGAGAGTGGAGCTACAGCACTGGCTGGGAAACAAGCTCTATGCATGCTAGAAGTTGTAGACAGTCTGCTGCTGTGTTTACTGTAGAAGTGATGCATGTGCAACAAGTGGAAAGAGGACTACACACTCAAAGCTGTTTTCTAAGAGATGGCTTGAGGGCCGTGTCACGGTGGCAATGAGTGTAACTCTCTAATAAAAAAAAACAAAAAACTTGCATACAGGTGGAGGAGAACAACATCATTTGGTCATTTAATGGAATTAGAATCCTGACTAGAGATAAGCGAGCATACTTTTCTTCCGAGCGGGCAAGTACTCGCTAAGGACAATGCTCGCTCATCTCTAGTCGTGACCCAAGTGACTGATTTAGATGAACTTTGTTATGAAATAAGACTAACACACATTTAAGTAAACTGCAGGCACACCATTTACTTTTGAACGTGGCAGTCTAAGAAATCAAGAAAACACTATAAATGTGTATGTACCCAATGATGACACTTGATTTCCTGACAAAGCACCCTAGTGGAGAAAGATCCTGTGATAATAGCAAAATTTAGAGAGACCGACTAGGCCTATACCCCTTTAACCCAACTAACACCCGATTAACCAACCTGATACACGAGCCAAATCTCCAGTACTCAGCAAGATTCTCTGGACCTGGCAGCGTGTTACTCTGTATCTTTCCGGCTACTTGATGGAAGCACTGTTGGAAAACATAACTATGCGGTACTTCCACCTCTGAAGGCAAACAGTCTAAGCTTGGTGGGTTGACGGATAGCTGAAGAGGATCCCTGCAGGGGTCAGTCTTCTCCAGTATCAGAACAGGGAGAATGCCAGTAGGAAGGATATCCTTTTCTGCCCAGCTTCTTCCTTTTAAATTTTCTAACAGCGACACAGCCCAGGTCTAAAGACTCATTTCAACCCTGCTGTGGTTAAAAATTACTTGAGAGCACTGCGGAATAAGTTGGTGCTATACACCTGACCCTGTGAACAGGCAAGAAAATGGGAGATTGCACGACTTAGCCATGACGTTCTCTCTCGTGTGATTTTCAGCCACCATGTGGGCGGCCAAAAAATTGCACCGCCTATATAAGAGCCCTTCTTCCAGCTACTCAAACTGTTGTACTAAAGTGATGTGTTCCACCAAACTAATTAAACCCCCAATCTGGCCACATCTCTAATTAAATTGAAACCAGCATCACTACCCTTCCTAAATGAGCAGAGGTTAGGACAGTTGTTCCCGATTTGACGTTAAGTACCTTACTTCTAGTGCCATACTTCAGGTCACTACACATGTAAACAGCTGCAGAGTGGTGGTGGCTACACAGGATGAACATCGAGTGGCAGATATGGTTTTAAAAAAAAAGTGTACATGTTGCCAGTACTTAACTGTAATTCCTACAGCACTTTCAGAACTTACATTTTGTGTCTGGAAAACCCAGGCTCACACAGCCATTGGTGTAACACTGGGAGTCCTGCACTGTTTTTCAGCTGTGGAGCTGGTGGTGACCTGGCATACTGCCACATATGGTGGCAAAATTGTACTGACCATGTCAGTGTACTCAAGCATGCTGTAGTGTGCAGTACACTTTGATTTATATTTACACCGCTATTGCCAATGTAAGTGTTATGGTTATATATGTGTGCCCATGATCAGTGGGCTCACGTATACACATGGAAAAAGGGAACATGCATTTCTTTTGCGCTTGCACATTATGGAATTTTGCCATGCTAGTGTGATTGGAACTGCATAAGGCAATGTACTTGTCTGAGTTACAGGATATGACATGGTAAACAGAGGTGTGATCACAGCCTTACAATGGAGCTGTGAATCCAGCACTGGAGGTAACAAACATTAGCATCTCTTGCTCCTGAAGACATCTATGGCCTGCATGAGATAGCAGCAAGCAAAGTCACCTCAACTTTATGTAATCCCATCTTTTAGTTTCTACTGTTGGAGATGGATTTCACATAAACTTATTATCCACTTGCTTAAGAGTTAGGAAAGATCCCAATGGCCGCATTTGTGATTTTTTTTCAGTGCGCACTTCACTTTTGTGAATAAGTTTTGCTGGTTCTCACATGTGCTTTGATAGCCAAAAAGGTTTGTTGCAAGCGCCATGGAGCATGGCACTATGCTATAGACCAGTCATGGATTTTGATTCCAAGCAACCTCAGAGTTAGCCCAGCTAAGGTGTGGGAAGTACAGTACAATGCAAAATCAGGGAGATTTTGCATTTGTACTTGCCTTTGTCACTACTGACATTATACCGATACATGACCCCTGCAGTGTCCAGCTGCCTTTATCAAAATTCTGTAATTACCGATTCAGGCTGACTGAACTTCCCTGCAGGAGGTACTTTTTTTACCCAAATGTGCTTTTGCATGTAAGTGAAAGCAGAGGCTCCAGTTCAATAAGTCATTTAATAGGATGTGGTTTTACACTTTATAAACACTTCTGTCAACCATCTGACGCATGTAAGTCCTGCTGGACACAAAACAAGGCAGGGATTCTGAGAGTTGTGTAATGTTTTAATCAGGCTGTCAAAATTATAATTATATGTATATAAATTAAGACCATGTAAAAAGTTTTATTCACAAGTACAAACTTAAAGACTAATGAGCCAGACTATCAGCAAAATGCTTGGGATTATTGTCAAACCAATGCCTGTAGGCAGCTAAGACCTTTCTGAAGAGTTTGAGAGTTAACATGCCATTGACCTGAACTCACAAGACATTTACACACCACTAGTGAAACTGCTGAGAACAAGTTAGACTTTAGGAACAGAGCTTTAACATTAACTGATTTCTTTATTCAATTGATACAAGGTTTCATATTAAAACATGTAGCATATGCACTGGCAGAAGAGTCACAAGTTCATCAAGCTTCAGTACTGAAGAAGCCTAAAACCCATTGCTCAGTGTTGTCTATGCATCTTCAGTACAGAAGTCAATGCCAGTAGCAAGTGGCTTTCAAGCCAAAGAAAAAAAATGCACTGTATTTCCATCTTTTCCACCAGGTTGGAGTCCTACCAGAAAAATACATTTTCACAGCTTCAACTTAAGAGGTCTGGCACTGAACTCCACCTCTTGGGTGTTCATCGTCATCATCATGATATGCTTCTCCGTTGTAATGTGAACGCCTCTGCTGAGACGGGTCAAATTCCATAAGCTCAACTTGCTCTATATCTTCGCTCTCTTCAGTGGCTTTTCTTGAAGGTAGGAGCTTTTCTAACAAAGGAAGTTTGTCTGCTGAAACGAAACCACTAGAAGGGAAGTTAACCTGCAATAAAGCACAGAGCAATGAGGGAAAAATGGCCAAGACTTGCCGTTTCTTTACAGAACTCTACAACATATGCTCAGTATGGGGTGTGATCACCTTCCACTGCAGCCCACATGCACACCGCTTTGTTGACTTAAGGGCAGCTAGACTATAGTACCAGATGCACACCATTATGGTCCTATACCACATAAGTGACACGACCCCTTGTTTTCTAGGACCACCACTTATCTGTTTCATCAGCTCAATATTTCCACTAGCTGATGTAATTCTGGAAATACAGAAGTTACATCACTTACCTGGAACTCAATAATAAGGCGTCCCTTCTCATATGGCCGGCGATAGATTGGCATACCTTCATTTAATACACATTTTATGTCTCCATGTTTGACCACCTGACCTGAAAGCCAAGACATGTTACTTTACAACGGGTTCTATGAACTCTGCAGTGATGCTATGGATTGGATTTGGAGTCAGTCTACTAACCGGCATGAGAAGTAATAATTATAGTCCTTGAATCCAATGTTGCTATGGGTTTTTGAAAACCACACAGTGCCTCCACAAGCTCGATTTCCATGTGCATCAAGAGATCTTCTCCCCTCCTGCAATAAGAAAGTAGTTAAAGTTTTCCTACTTGCAAATTCCAGAGACAAATCTCTGCACGGAATGTCACTTCATACCTAGTAAATAAAGCATGATCCTTTACATCCAGTACAATGATGATATCTCCTGGTTCAAGGCCAGGTTCCTGGTCACCCTCTCCAGAGAATGTGATCTTCTGACCATCCTTCATTCCTGTTGATGAATGGACTCCATGAAGTATTGTGTGAAGACATACCACAACCCACATAAGTATAATGCTACATTCACACGGGCAAGCATGATATCTGCCCAAGAAACTCAGCCCAATATCATGCTTGTCAACATGCTGTTTACCTGTGGATGCAATTCAATAACCCATTTAAAGGGAACCTGTCACATCTCCACAGCACCATAAACTAAGTTATGGTGCTTGGTAGAGGATGTGACAGGGAACCAGGTGATGCATTTTTTTCTTCTCTTTAAATAGTACCTTACTCCCACAATCCAGCACTGCCACACAATCTTTACAGCATTAAAAGAAAAATATATATATATAAAAAAAAAAAAAAAAAAAGGTACCTGTCTACCACATCCCCGAGGACCATAACTTGCATAATAGGTTCCCTTTAAGTATAAATCTGGGCTAGGTCATTAAAATGGTCTGGCCATAGCCTTTAGGGAAGGGTAAATTCTAGAGATAGTGCTGTGAGAGTTCAGCTTACTGCATATTTTCTTCCTTATGTCAGTCATGAAGCAGAGATGTTTTCTATGACACTTACAAGTCTATCAGTTCATTTCCACAAACCTTTGTCAATGTGAACTTCAAGAATCTTCTTTTCTCGGACAATCTTCCTGCCGTTGCAGTTCTTACAGCGGTCTTTTGGGTTGATTCTCTCCCCTTGGCCTTGACACTCTGGACACACAGATTGGATCTGCTGGACCATTCCTGGTCCTATTTGATGGATTCTAATTTGCATGCCAGAGCCTCTGCAGTTTGTACAGCATTCCACAGCCCCTTTTCTACCACCACGACCTGAAAGTGAAGTTGCACACATACATCAGGAAAGTTGGATTTAGACAAGTCAATGCTACAATACACAACCCCATGCAGAGTTTAGATTACAATCCATTTGTCATGCTAGGAGAAAACCCCAATATTAATTCTTCTGTAGAGACTGCTGTCATTTTAACTGCTTAGTCACTTCCAATATGCCTTTTGACAGCCACCAAAGGGCCTTATTCCAAAGCATGTGCCTTATGGTGCATCAGAAAAAGGCTAAAGGCGGATGCCATGCCAGGTATATAGCAAGAGCTTCTACTTTAACTGCTGGTTAGGAGAAACAACCAATCCTAGCCATTTAAACCCTTAAATGCTGCAGTTAATACCGATTACAGCATTTAGAGGGAGTGGCTTGCCATGGCAACCAGAGGCCTGGTAATGGCCTCCACGTCTACCATACAGTTCATAGATATTAGGCCCTACCAGTATAGAAGGGTTTCAGATTAAAACATAGCTCTATGTAATGCAGGCGGCTGTGAGGCCAGCCTTTTACGCAGTACGAGCCCAAAATCTTCCCTGTAAGTCTGACCTAGCAGGACAGTTAAGCAGATGTGCACCCCTGTTTTAGATGAACAGCAGTAAGGATTTTATAACATCACACATTTGATTTCCAGAACAGTTCAGCAATATTAAGAACACCCATTCTTATGAGATGAGGCACATACATTCTACTCTGCTCCGCTGACTAGTTCTATCTACGGTCAAAAAGTGCATCTTTAGAACTGGCTTTGTAAGGAAGTTACTTAGAAATCCCTTAAGGTAAAGTTGTGCTTGGAAAAATAAAGTGTCCCATCATACCTTCACATTTGTCACAAATGGTGTTCTTCTGTAAAGCCAGCTTCCGTGTTGCCCCGTTGTATAGATCTTCCAGTGACACCGAGAGCTGATGGACTACATTTTTACCTGCAGGCAATACTCTGGGTTAGCACAAAAACACCACACAACTAGTTTTAGTGAAGACAGCTGTATGCCTGTTACCTCTTCTTTCTCGCTGCATTCTTCCTCCTCCACCAAAGAACATATCAAAAATGTCCATTGGAGAGCCAAATCCGCCACCTCCCATTCCTCCCTCTTTGATGGCTTGCTCACCACCCTTGTCATACAAGTCCCGCTTCTTTGCGTCAGAAAGTACTTCATAGGCCTGGGAAATCTGTTTAAACTGTAAAATGCATTCCAGTTACCATGTAATTGTAGAATACTTAAAACAAACTGCTAAGCAAGCATTAATTACTCAAGAAACTTGGAAGTCCCCATCCCAATCCATGGCTACCCTTGGACAGGCTTTGCATAACCTTGTAGTCAGGTCCTGCTCAATCAAGTTATAAAACATGGCGACACCAACCTTCTCTCCTTCATTGGGATTCTTGTCTGGATGGTACTTCAGGGCAAGTTTTCTGTAGGCCTTTTTGAGCTCATCCTGGCTGGCATTAGGCTTCACCCCCAGCACATCGTAGTACCCGGTCTCGACCACCATTATTCTTCAGATATCTGCAGTCTACTGCAAAAAGAAGCATTTGTCTTTAATATACAATCCATCCCAGGACACCACAGGCTTACCAAAAAGACAGATAGTTAAAGGGATTCACAGATGCTCTACAGCAGCCAAAGAAACCTGTAGACTGGAGATATTAATTGACTTCTAGACATGTAACCTGTGCAAGGAGAAAGGGAGGTAGTCCCAGACGATCACCTATTGTGCATGGTAAATCTTGTGTTATCTGCATATAGGCATCACCTTTATTTATAAGCCTGGCTGACAGTGAGATGACCGCCGAGAAGCTCCCCTGCAGAACAGGAAGTGAAAGCCCATTACTAGGTTCAGTGGCCAGAGTGAGAACTGCAAGTTTTCTGGGCTTTATTCTAATATACCGTAGATCAAGATTACTCACTAAAACTTAGAGATGTCCAATATACAGGATTTAAACAGTCATTTTCCAATGACATTTCCTTGAAACCTGTAATCATGGATACATGCCAGCAAGATGAACCCTAAAGTAAACCTTTCTGCGATGTATCGCAGGTCTTCTGCTGCAGAAACACGACTTGTTTGTCTGAGCCCGGCCTAAGGAAGAATGTTATATTTTGTCAACTTTGTATTCTGCTCTTCAAAATAAAAGTTGTGCCGTCATTGGTGGCCGAGGGCAAGGAAGTTACTTTATGGTAGTTGTCACATGAGCCCCGTTATCTGCAGGACAGTTGTCAGAGCGCTGTGCATCGCATATTGTTGCTACCTTAAAGGGGTTGTCCCGCGGCAGCAAGTGGGTCTATACACTTCTGTATGGCCATATTAATGCACTTTGTAATATACATTGTGCATTAATTATGAGCCATACAGAAGTTATAAAAAGTTTTATACTTACCTGCTCCGTTGCTAGCGTCCTCGTCTCCATGGTGCCGACTAATTTTCGCCCTCCGATGGCCAAATTAGCCGCGCTTGCGCAGTCTGGGTCTTCTGCTCTCTTCAATGGAGCCGCTCGTGCAGAATGCAGGCTCCGTGTAGCTCCGCCCCGTCACGTGCCGATTCCAGCCAATCAGGAGGCTGGAATCGGCAATGGACCGCACAGAAGAGCTGCGGTCCACGGAGGAAGAGGATTCCGGCGGCCATCTTCACAGGTAAGTATAGAAGTCACCGGAGCGCGGGGATTAAGGTAAGCGCTCCGGTAAGCTTTCTGTACGTCCCTGCATCGGGGTTGTCTCGCGCCGAACGGGGGGGGGGGGGGGGGTTGAAAAAAAAAAAAAAACCGTTTCGGCGCGGGAAACCCCTTTAAGGTACCCAGAAGAAAAGCCTACAAGTTGTCCCGTCCCACAAAAACAGACCTGATGCATCGGTCAACTAAATAAAATTTTAAAAGTGCCCTGGTCCTGAAGTGCGGCGCCACGCAGGTTATTTATTTTACCTGTTCATATGGTCCAACAGTGGTGCAACCTCTATAAAATTTGGTGTCGTCATAGACTGACAGGTCAGATCTCACTGCGAGAATCCTTGCAGTGGATGTGACCCCGTGGCCCCCAGCAGTGACCTGTGGCTCTCCTATGTGCTGGCTGACGCCCAGCCGCTGCAGAGCTGTCACGTTAGCAGTGACTTCTGTGCCTCACACAAATAGGACAAGCTGCGATTTGTTTACCACGCGAGTTTTCACGCAGTAAAATCACGGCCGTCTGCGTAGGATTGCATCAACTAAAGCAATCCTATGGCAGCGTGCATGGGTGGACGTTCTGTGGGAAATCCCACTGTAGAATCTCCACCTGTGAGCGTTCACCCTAAATGACATGTAGAATAACTAACATTTATAACAGAATGCCATAAAAATGAAATCATGAACCAAACATTGGTTCATATATAAAAAAACTAGAACTTTGTCCTGCAAAGTAAGAGGTTACATTGTGTGAAGTTCTGACCGCGGGGACAGTAGTACACAATTTACTGGCTCTTAAAGCTAGAATTAGTTATGTCCCTGAGGCCGGGCTCAGCTGTAGGCCTGCCTCCCTGTACGCCTTGATACGTGCAAACTTGCAATTACATTACCTTACGTAGTTCCAATCACATTAGTGTGCCAGCATTGCATAATAAGTGAGCGCAAAAAACCAAAGTTGTGGCAGGTTCCATTCTGCTGCGTATACAAGTGAGACAGCCCATTCTATGGGTGCATGTATACGCACCATTGCAAAATTTTAAAAAAATATCTAACAGTGGTGTAATGCGCGTGACGAGTCCATGAGATGCACGGTACAATATCACTGCCACATGGGACAATACTTGGAGCCACGGACAACTCCACAGCAGTAAACGCTGTGCGGGCCCCTGGAGAATTTTACGCTTACAGCTGTGCAAGGGTTAAAGAATGCACTTCTGTAAACAGATCTGGTGCACAACTGTGGCCTGAGACATTCTACAATAAGTGACATTGCGCAGAGGGATTTCCATTATCTGCAGCTGCAGGTAAGGCTGGCGGAGTCATCTTGGGGTGGACGGGTTAGAGAGTCACCAGGGTTGAGGTCCTGCAGGACTGCAGCAGTTCGTGCGGCTCGAGGAGTGTCAATTACAGCCAAGACCCTTCAGACCAGCGTTCCATCCGGCCTCGTTCACTAAAGCTGTATAAGGACAGACGGAGGGGAGATTCAGGAAACACTTGGTCTCATTTTAAGTTTTAAAAAAGGCACAAGGCCCTGCGAACACGAATGGTCAGGCTGCGCGTGCGGGCGGCCTGCGGCGGACTCCAGCTGTGACCCAGCGTACCTCACTAGCCTGTACTGCATGTGTCCAGAGGCTCGGTGGTCATGCACATTACAGGCTTTTTGGTTGCATTTCCCATGTTGTCGCTTACTTATAACGCAGGTACCTGCAGCCTGTACATGAGGTTAGTTGCATATGGGCTGCGGGTCAGATGCCTCCATTGGCATCAGCGGAGGCTGTGCCCACAGACTGCATGGTAAAAGCATGCTGAAACTTCTCTTCCACTTGCAGAATCTGCAATCTGTATCCTGAAGGAAGACTTGAAAACTCATGCATTTTATTGTGGAAAGTCCACACGAAAACACCGATCGAGAAATCTGCAGTTCAAAGCTGGTCTTGTTAGCTCGGCCTTAGTGTAAATGACATGCGCCATATCTATGTGCCCTGGGCACCTATTCTAGATGGATCATGCCTAGATGCACCACTTTTCTTTGCCTAAACTTATGGGCATGTTAGAGGTGGTACATGTGGACGTCTCCCAATGACCCCCATCAACATCGGATTAATTAGATCCTGTGCAATAATCATTGGGGGATTAATGTTGCAAGAGACCCCCCCCCCCTCGCGCCAACTGCAGCACTGATCATGAATTCCTTGAAGCAAAGATCAAGTTCCATTGCATTAAGAAAGGCGCTCCATTGAGAAAATCCAACACATCTAAAATCCTCCAAATCACACACTGAGGTAGCAAACAGATTAGAAGTGCCAGGCACATCAGAGAAGCATCCAGAGGAACCATGGCCTGATACAGTCCAGTTATGGAAATGGCCAGTAAGCATTACTGCCTGGCACAGCGCTGTGATGGGTCCCACTGGTACTGGCAGCACTAGCTCTGCCAGTATGTTCTCTATGTCGTCTGCTTTATTTTGGGCTAGTTTCATTGCCAGAACCACTTTTGACTCCATAATGGAGCTCCAAGTCCACAGGCTCCACCTCATGCAATGGTCCAGGCATATATTCCCTCTAACTATCCTTGATCGTGTTGGTTACTCCGTTCCTTCCCATTTTTGCCTTTGATTGTGCTATTGCATGCTGAAAAAGGTTTTCGGGCCATCTTGACCTGTGAGAATAGGCCTCGCATATGGCTTTTCATGGCTTCTGCTTTGAGTTGTTTGCAGCGCTCATTCTAGTCCATTTCCTTGCCTCTCACTGAAAATCGGCATTTAGCTGCCGGCTGCCTTTGCTCCTTTATCGGCTCTTCTGAGGGTTTGCTCGGACAACCAGTAATATCCCTTTTCCTGCTTCTTATAGGCGAGATGCTTACTGGCCGTTTCCATAGCTGGACTGTATATCGGGCCGTAGCTCCTCTGGATGCTTCTCTGATGTGTCAAGCAGTTGAGTCCGTTTGCTACCTGAATAGAGTATGATTGGGGGATTTTAGAGGGGTCCAATTTTCACCTTTGTTAATGCTATGGAATTTAATCTTAGCTGCAGGGAGTTCATGGTCAGTGCGGCATTATTGTAGGGGAAGCATTTTCAGATGACTCTGCTCCAAAAGCCGTGACTTCGGATAGCAACCTGACATCTTCTACCACCTCTTTATGCATCTGTAAACACCTCGTTTGTAGAAGTGTCCCAAGGCGGCACTTCTGGAGAGAAGAACTAACAACTGCCAAGTTTCGTTGCTCTCAGTCCACAGGAAGTGGGTCAGGGGGAACTCTTTAACCCCTTAAGGACCAGACACTTTAGGGATTTTACCCATGTGGCGGTTTTACTGCTCTATTCTTTTCCTTTAGCTACCAAAATTATTTTTGCTGCGTTTTTTGTCCGTGACATATAGGGCAATTTTTTATATCTTTTTCACTGACTTTTTTTAGCTTTTTACCCACAATAAAACTAAAAAATAGAAGAAAGATTTTTTTTAACATTTATAATTTTTTTAAAATCTTTTTTATATTCACACTAAAATAAAGTATGGGAATGGGTTCCTCTATTTGCTTCGGACGTTTTGATATATAGTATGTATGGTTTTGGTTTACAGGGCGACCGTTTTTGTTGACGTCTGCTTTGTGTTATTCCCTTTATGTATATATTGTTTTATTCTGTTTTGTTTTACTTATTTATGTAATCATGTTTTTTACTATCGGTGTCCCCCATGACGTCATATAAGACCTCTGGGGGACATTCACATATTTTTTTCCCCTTTATTTGTAGCAGGGAATCCCAGGAGGTCACATGACCCCCGAGGCTCCCTTAGTGAAAGTACATGTTACTTTCACTTTCCCCATACAGTGCTCATTGAGCACTGTATATCGGGGAAGCAGGAGGCAGGAAGGGTTAAAAAGCCCTCCTGCCTTCTGCTCTGGGTTATCAGCTGTTGACAGCTGATAACCAGTTCCTGCCTCTGACTGATTGCAGAGCCAGGAGACTTAAAGCACCGCCCTAAGCCGTAATTTTACTATCGGCGGTGCTAAAAGCCCAGGACCAGCCGCCGTAAATTTATTGTGGCTGGTCCTAAACAGGTTTATGAACACTCCTTGTAAATGTCCTATGTTAAGTCCGGTGGCACTCTTGTGCTTCAGCTAATAATGGTTTTCCTGCTACTTCATCAGAATAAACACCCCCACACTGCACCCTAGTATCCCACCATTCACCAATAGGATCTCCCCCCCACCCCACAAGCTGCTCCCCAGCATCCCACCATTCCCCATGTTCCCCAGCAGCCCCCAGTACACCCCTCCATCTCCCCATGTTCCCCAGCAGCCCCCAGTACACCCTCACACCTCTCCCTAGCACCCCACCACTTCTTGTGCTCCCCCAAGTCCTGCCATTCAGTTGTACCACCCTACAATCACCTCTCAGCCCCCAAACATGCTTTACGATTCATTCCCTGAAACTCACCCCAAGACCACCACAAGCATCCCTGCTCCCCAGAAACACCATGTGCAGCTCATTTTAATACACCTCTCCACAATCCCTCCAGAGTAACCTATAGCCCCTTATCTAACCCTCATTCTCATCCTGCGCACCCAGAAACTGCCTCCGTCTCCACACCTCCCCCTACAGGTGGCAGCTGCTGCAGAGTGCAGGGAACTTCAAGGCTGCCCTGGAGGATGTCATGTGACTGGAGGATGTCATGTGACTGGAGGATGTCATGTGACTGGAGGATGTCATGTGACTGGAGGATGTCATGTGACTGGAGGATGTCATGTGACTTGCTAACATCAGAAGGTTCTTACTGAGTTTAGGATTAGCCATTACCCATCGATGCGTTGTTGCCCGGCTACGGGGTGGGGCGCCGATCAGTGTTGGATACTACGGCTACTGGAGAGGTCGGGGCGGGCATAGAACCTCCACCACCTTACATCTGCCATCTTACTTGTGGCCGTGACTTAGCTGATTCCAGCTGTTCTAAGGGAGGGCAGTTACTGACCTGCAGCTATAGGAGGAGTGGTCAGAACAGAATGAAGCCTTCTCTGATTTCATGTTGCTTAGCAACACTTGACTCTCCCCAGCACCACTAGACTTACCATAGGCACTGTGACCGCTCCTCACAGGTCAGCGGATGTACCAAACTGTAATTATAGGATTCTATGGTGGGGAGGATGTACCAAAGGCCACCGAGGGGGTCAAAGTGTGGAGCAAGAAAAAGCTGCAGGCTCGTTTATAGTAGATGAGCCACAGAAGACGCTGCGGCCCTTCCCGTTTCACCTCCTCCCTCCCCCATCAGCTCAGTCCGTCGACTTCCTTGTGGGGCGAGTCGTATTTCTCAGTGATCCCATATAATGTATGAGAAACTCTTAGGAAGTTCTGAGTAAAGTGAAATGGACCCCCCCCCCCCCAAAAAAAAACAAAACAAAACAAAACACAATTCGACCATCTTTGGGGGGGGGGGGGGCTTTTTATGGCACGCACTGCAGCATAAACAAAAGGTGACATGTTTGTTTTATTCTGGGGGAATTACAGCGATACCAAATTATTGCTGGGCTACAAAAAAAACCCTCAATAAGTTCCTGCCGCCTTCCTTTGGTACTTTTGCGCGGCCCGCTGTTTCATGTAGGAGGGCCTGTGATTCCTAACACCATTTTGGAGTTTAATTGCTTTTTTAACTTTGTTTTTTAAGGAAAAAAAACCTAAGACCAAAAAAAAAACAGGGCAGTTGTGGCGTATTTTACTGCCGCCGATCCCTGCGCAGGACGAGACCCAATCACTGCTGGATCACAAGGACGCAGCGACCACAGACAGGTCATCTTCTTACTAAGGGGCAGGGATTGTATTTTTTTACAGTAATTACATTTTTTCTAGTGCCCACCGAGGGGCTCACAGCCATTGGAAGCCGCAGGAGCTGAGCGGCACCTCGCAGTCTTGGACTGGACACCATGTCCATAACAAGGAGCAGCAGCGCCCCAGTTGCCATGGCGATGTCCAGGCTGGACAGTTGGGGCCCCATCCAACTACTAGTGACCAGTATGGAGGAGGCCACAGCACCCCTGGAAGCCCCCTGTGTTACTGAGCCACTGTGGCCTAAAGGGGGCACCAACTACCCCACAGGCAGCTATGGCGGCCCCCTCTATGTAGCACATGCCCGCCGAGGTCTCACACGACAGCCATGTCCGGCGCCCTCTACTGGTAACCGAGGAGGGGCGGCTCAGTAACAGAGCACCTCATGAACGAAGGGCCGCGGCCGTTGTGCGGCGGCTTCACAGACCCCCTTCCTCGCGAGGAAGCCCCAGCGCCCCACAGACGAGGCGCACATTCCCCCGCCATAACCGCCCGCCGCACTCACCAGCCGCTGTCGTCTCCGCCGTCCTTCTTCCTCCACCAGCAGCTTCTGGAAAGATCGAACAAGAGAGCCGCATCCGGGTCCTTATGTGAAGGAGGGCGGGGCAGGCCGCGTGACGTCAGCAGACCGGAACCGGCTCGCGCTGTACAAACACAACTATGGCGGCTGGAACGCAACGTTGGAGATTTGGAACGCAACGCCGACACGTCGGCGCGGAGGTGCAGATGGAGTGAGGCTGCTCGTACTAGTGACTATCAGTGGGTAAGGCGGCATGTGGTCGGCAGGTCGGGGCTGGGGGGCACAGTTACTGCTTGTTAGACCCCCGGGCTGGGGGCTTGTGCTGCTGGTCAGGGTCGCCTTTAAGCTTCTGGACGGTCCATAAAGGGGCGCTTTATCACCAGTGACTATATACAGTTAGTGGCGCCTGTTGGTTTCAATGGCTTTATTCACAGCTGCGTATTTTTTGTGCAACCGTAAAAAAAAACCCGTAGCCCGTTCTACCTTGCAGTCAATGATCGTGCGTAAATCTGCGGGAAACCCACGTATTCACTGCGCACTTGTGCACAAAGCCAGCAGGACGTTGTGCGTTTTTTCTTTATACATAACGGGGAGGCGGCTGCGTATGACGGCCCACTCCTAGACTGCGCCATTCCCGTCTTTGGAACACTTAAGTGCTTTCCTGCCTGTGTAAGCGACCGCCGGAGAGAGAAGACAGCGGAGTGGTCTCCCCCCCCCCCCCCCCGTACCCCTCTATGTGTCCCGGGTCCAGTCCAAAACTACATGGAGGATGAACGCAGGATGGATCCCACAGAGCCGCGTGACGGCCGCCTGGAACCTCCCCATAGAGGCCGATTGTCTGACCGAGACCAGAAGAGTTCTTGTGGTTTCCGCTGGCGACCCTGTTTTATCACTGGATGGAACGGTGTAGATGATGGGCGCTTCCCTCCGGAGCTGGCCCTTTAAGAAAACGTGTATCGGATATGGCATTGGTCAGAGGCCTCCCTTAAACTGATACCCTGGGGGCTCCTCTGATGTCACTGACCATATATGGAGGCCCTTGAGCGCTCCTACACTGAAGAGTCAAGCTGCTCTTCAGTCAGGGGCTTGTAGTACCAGAACCAGGGGCGTAACTATAGAGGATGCGGTTGCACCCGGGCCCAGGAGCCTTAGGGGGCCTATAAGGCCTCTCTTCTCCATATAGGGAGCCCAGTACTATGACTGAAGCATTATAGTTGGGGGCCCCGTTACAGATTTTGCATCGGGGCCCGGGAGCTTCAAGTTATGTCTCTGACCAGAACTGTCAGCGGGAACATGGCGCCCGATCTACAGGTGTTATAGAGCCGGACTGATCTAAAGGGAATCTGTGAGTACAAACATGGCGTCCAATCTGCAGGCATGATGTTGTAACCGAGATTCAGTAGAACTTGCATTTTATTCATTTATATCTCTGCTCATTCTGAGGGGAAGAGTCCAGTGGGCGGAGCCATCAGTGATTGACAGCTGTACATACAAGAGCTAGCTCTCAATCACTGATGGCTCCGCCCACTGGACTCTTCGGCTCAGAATGAGCAGAGATCTAAATGAATAAAATGCAAGTTCTACTGAATCCTCCCCATAAAACTATATATCCATCTGCTCGGCTCCTCCTTGTCTATAACATCATGCCTGCAGATTGGACGGCATGTTCAAACTGACAGATTCTCTTTCAACAAACTATATATGTGTCTTCTCCAGTATGCCCGCTGTGTATGAAGAGACTACATTATGTAATAGGTTTGTAACCATTAAAGAGGACATGAAGGAGGAAAACTGCCATTAAAGAGGCAGCGCCAAGTGTCCGTGCCAAACTAGATCCAGGCCGGAGTGGAAGCTGCTCCCCCTGTGTAGCGGCCGGCTCGTGTAACTGCAGGCGCAGCTCTCAGGGATATCAATGGGACCCCAGCCTGCATTACAAGCACAGCTGCCATTGATGTCACTGACAGCTGCGCCTGCCATGATGAGCACCAACCACTACACAGGGGTCAGAGCAACAGTGTCTGCTCCAACCCTGGTGTATCCCAGCACTGACAGCCGCCACTGTCTGGAAAACCCCTTTAATGTGCCCATGAATTGCCTCCTCTTACTGCTGCGCCGTCACCTGCGTCCCCATTCCATATGTAACCGTCATCACCGGCGCCCGCAGCACATCCTACGGCACGTCACTTGTATTATCCCGGATGGTTATCACAGCCGGGAGGTAAGTACATCAGCTGAGAGGCGGGATCCCCCCCCCAGCTGTGTATACACGGAGATATGGAAGACCCTGCGGCTGTAGGACAACACGGCGTCTGCATCAGGTGAGGACAGGTGTAAGTCTGTGCTGTGTACCTGGGGGCGAGTGGCTTCACAAAGTGGTGAGCTGCCTCTGTATACAGATCCCTGCCATACCTGACTCACAGGGAAATCCGTAGGACCCCTTTAGGCCACCTGCACACAGGCGGATTGTTGCTGCTGAATCCGTGGCCGCCATCCGTACCGCGGGTCCGCAGCATATACCATCCATACCAGGCTATGGGAAATCTATTCTTCCTGCACAGAAGCGGAAATCAATTGCGATTTCCACTCGTGGAGGAAAAAACAAATCGCAGCATGCTCAATTTTTGCGCGCATTCCATTGAAGTCAATGGAAGCCGTCTGGCCCGCGCTCCTTCCGTAATGACATTGCGAAAAGGTCGCACGTACCCGTATCATCGCCTAGCGACGGCACGGGAAATATAAACATTTGGAATATAAAAAGCTGTACTGCACATGTCCGCCGGCGAACGTCCGGACCATCCGCAATACGGATAAAAACGAAAGAACACCGGTACGCGGGATCGCCGGCCGATATTAATCCGATTCCTGCTGGAAGCCGGACTCTGATGGATTTATTGGCCTGCGTGTAAAAAGCCCGAATAATAAGGACTCCCTAACTCGGGCGTATTTAGGCTGCGTATTGTGCGCAAAATTCGCACTGCTAAAAGCCAATGGATTTCCGTTAGTGGCCATGCAGACGTGTGTTTGTGAGGCACTCGTGGAAAAAAGTAGCATGTCGTATTTTGGTGCTTTTTAGGCGCCATTATAGTCTTTGGGGGCATAAAATCCGCAGTAAATACACGTGTTGGGCGCATGAAATACGGCACAAATAACACGCAGACAACATTCGCCCGTGTGAGGGAGCCGTAAGGCCGGCTTTACACGAGTGTATGCGCGATTGTGCATCCCTCAGCGCAACATATTTATGCATAGAACAAGGCTTTTTTTGCGCATGTATCTGCGTAGTTTACGCTTTCTGCCTGCGGGGCTTGTTCATTTGTGCGCGGGACACGGACGCATCGATTGAAATGGCTAATTCATAATTCCACTGGAAAAGAGCACATCTGGATGCGTGGTTCACGCATCTCCTTGTGTATTGCACGTGCTTTTGCGCACCCCACATTGACTTCTATGGGGACCTTTTGGTGCACAAATACGCAGAAAAATAGAACTATGTAATTTTTTTTACGCGCGGCCAAAATACACGTACAAAATACGGAAATGTGTTCTATTCTCTGCGTATTGAGGACGCAAATATACGGGTCCGTGTGAAGCCAGATTTAGAGTAGAGGTCGAGACTGAGCTGCTGCCTGTGCGGACGCCACAACGTAGCGAGGAAAGGGTTAAGCTCAGGGAGGCAGCTGATGCAGAATTCAGGTGGGGGAGATAAAAGATGGTGGCACAGGGTGGTCATGTGACTTCCCAGCCTTCACCACAAGAACTAGCGGAGACAGCAGACAGTATACTGGAACTGGTGATGAGCATGTCTGGTGGTCTGCAGCTGAGGTTTTGCTGTATTGAAGGGGGAGCAGGGGCTACATACCCCACTTACTGCCTATACAGCAGGTATACCGGAGGAGTCCTCCCACCTACCGGTGGACCAAGCGTTAACATCACTCCTGGCATGTTAGGATGCAAAACATCTCACGCCTGTTGAAGTTGTAGCATCACATACTGCAGTACACCAACTCAAGTGTTCTGCAATATCTGCTTGTCCACCAGGTGGCAGTTGGTACAGAAAACAACAGCCAGCTAATGTTTGTGCTCCTCCTGCTGTACATACCCCTCATTCTCTTGAGGCTCTAGTTCCCCGTTGTGCTGCCTCTAGCTTGGATACAAGATGTGATACGGGCAGGCATGGAGGCTCTAGTACCCTGTTGTACCACCTCTAGCTTGGATACAAGAAGTGATACAGGTGGCATGGAGGCTCTAGTACCCTGTTGTAGCGCCTCTAGCTTGGATACAAGATGTGATATGGGACAAGCGCCTGGAAAAGGTTCTGAAAGACACACGGGTGTAACGATGGTGCCACCTGTCTCTGGATGGTGGGCAATAGAACAGTTGGAGCTGCTGGTGTTTATCGCACAACCAGATGCTCCTCTCTACTGGTGGTCTGTCAGGCGTCCTGAGCCCGGTCACCCTGTGTGCCCTCACACATCCACTGGTCCTAGCACTCTGGTCGGACGCTTCTCTCTACTGGTTGTCGGTCGGGGGCGTCCTGAGCCCGGTCACCTTGTGTGCCCTGACGCATCCACTGGGCCCAACACTCTGGTCGGACGCTTCTCTCTACTGGTTGTCTGTCAGGGGCGTCCTGAGCCCGGTCACCTTGTGTGTCCTCACGCATCCACTGGTTCTAACACTCTGGTCAGACGCTCCTCTCTACTGGTGGTCTGTCCAGGGCGTCCTGAGCCCGGTCACCTTGTGCTCCCCTCATCCACGGGTCCCAACACCTCCTAACAGGCTGGTCAGACACTCCTCTCTACTGGTGGTCTGTAGGGGGCGTCCTGAGCCCGGTCACCTTGTGTGCCCTCACACATCCACTGCTCCCAACACCTCCTAACAGTCTGGTCAGACGCTCCTCTCTACTGGTGGTCTGTTGGGGGCGTTCTGAGCCCGGTCACCCTGTGTGCCCTCACACATCCACTGGTCCTAGCACTCTGGTCGGACGCTTCTCTCTACTGGTTGTCTGTCAGGGGCGTCCTGAGCCTGGTCACCTTGTGTGCCCTCACGCATCCACTGGTTCCAACACCTTCTAACACTCTGGTCAGACGCTCCTCTCTACTGGTGGTCTGTCGGGGGCGTCCTGAGCCCGGTCACCTTGTGTTCCCCTCATCCACGGGTCCCAACACCTCCTAACAGGCTGGTCAGACACTCCTCTCTACTGGTGGTCTGTCGGGGGCGTCCTGAGCCCAGTCACCTTGTGTGCCATCACACATCCACTGCTCCCAACACCTCCTAACAGTCTGGTCAGATGCTCTTCTCTACTGGTGGTTTGTCGGGGGCTTCCTGAGCCCGGTCACCCTGTGTGCCCTCACACATCCACGGGTCCCAACACCTCCTAACAATCTGGTCAGAATAGCCGGTGGAGGACAATTCAAACACGCTGCAGTTTGTTTTCTGCATCCCAACGCGGTGCCATGCAGGAAAACATCGCTAATGTGAATGAACGTCTCGCAACGCACAAATCTCGCATGATTTTATCACCAGTGTGAAGGCGTCCTAAAGGGTGTAAGAGGATGATTCCAAGTTTACCCAGTGGCTCCCTGTGGAGACGTACACCGGGACAGGTAACCTCTCATACCATAGAGTTTGGGAGTGAGGCCCTGCAGTACGCCTCCTGTGGAGATCTGGAGGAATCCTTGAAACAGCAGAGATGGCCAAGTAGCAGCTACCTCCTCAAACCTGTCCTATGGACAGGAAACGGGAACTGAGGAGGTGAAGGGTGTTCTCGCCTTTAAAGAGATCTGGGAGGTTCCTGTTTTCTTCCCCAATGGGGAGCCAGGCTCTCATGAGTGTCATGGACATAAGGGAAAAAAGTTACAAGACCATAAAATCAATAAAAATGGAATACTCTTCTATCCTGGCCACTGCCCATCCAGCGCTTCAGCCCCGGGCCCTGCTGCACGGAATCTGGTGGAAGCAGGGGCAGTCATGTGCCTTCATGGTACATATGACCATTCAGCCAGACAGGCTTCAGCATTGAGTCTTCAATGGCTGCTGAAGCCTGTAAGTAACTGAGCATGACCACCCACCGCTTCTTCCAGATTCCATGCGGCACTCATCAGGGCTGCAACGCTGGATGGGGAGAAGCTGGGATAGGTGAACATTAAATTTTTCTTGATTTTCTAGTATTGTGTGTGTTTGTCACAATGTCCGTTGGTGCCAGTTCTTCTAGTTCCCAGCTTATCAGGTGGTTGTCAGTAGATCTCGCTGAAGTCAGAAGGATCTGACTACCAGTAAAGACTCTGCTTGTCTCCAGCATTGGTGTTGGACATTATTGCATGGTTGATGCAACACCAGAAAGAAATGAAAACCTGCTGGAACGAATACCATATTGGTCTCCTTTTCAGCAACGGAAGCGTATGGGTTTTATCCTGGGGTTCCGTTTGAATACCATTTTGGAGGCTTCAGATATAATCCTGATGGAACCCCAGGGTGTAACAATATTGTGGTGTGAACTGAGGCTTAGTAATAAAGCTATATAACGGTACGTTCATATGTAGCAGAAACTACACTGAAATTTGTGGCAAATTCTGCAGCATTTTTGATGCAGATCCGCAGCAGA
Source organism: Eleutherodactylus coqui (assembly GCF_035609145.1). Taxonomy (NCBI): domain Eukaryota; kingdom Metazoa; phylum Chordata; class Amphibia; order Anura; family Eleutherodactylidae; genus Eleutherodactylus; species Eleutherodactylus coqui. Next base: position 196,361,661 of record NC_089843.1, on the reverse strand, counting down.
CTTCACCCTTCAACTGAAAGGGTAAAATGTTATGGATTTAGATTCGGATCTACACCAAAATACATAACACAAAATATGCTCTTGAACAAATCGTTTACCTCCCTAATCTCCCACTGCCTTTCTGGCGTGGTACAGGTAGTATTTCCAAAAATACTACTTTGGAGGTTCTTGCCCTAAGCTTACATCTTAGTTCCCTGAAATCGTGTTTAAGGACCTTCCACCTCCCTCTAACTTTGTCATTAGTGCCAATGTGTACCATGACCGCTAGATCCTAGCCAGCCCCCCCCCCAGTAATCTGTCCCCCCGATCCGCAATGTGTCGAACTCGAGCGCCAGGAAGACAACACACCGTTCGCTGATCCCGGTCTTTTGTGATGAGTGGCCCTGTCTAGGCACCTAATAATTAAGTCTCTCACTACCAGGACTTGTCTAGCCTGCCCTGCACTCCTATTCCCCTTCTTACTTTAGCAGATATCCCTCTGGTGGTCAGAGGGCATGTCATGCAGCAGAAGCTTAACCCTGTAATGGCATCCCCCTCATCTACCAACTTGGTAAACCTTGTTGGGGTGTTGCAGTTCAGGACTAGCCTCCCTGGATCTCTTCCCTCTGTCCCCCAGCTAGCTGCTAGCTCATCCTGCTCTCCCAAACTACCATCCAACCCAGTTACCCAAGTGAGTGCCCGCTCAGTGAGCAGCAAACTCTTTGACATATTGGCTATGTATCTCAGTGTTACAAGCTGCTCATTTAGATCCAGGATCTCTCAAATGCACAACACACTCGCATCTCATACTGCAGTCGTCACCCTCGTACTGCTGCTCAAGGACCGCATACATGGCACACGATGTACACTGGACGGCATTCATGGAGCACATTCTAAATGGGGATCGTACAGATAGATAAAATAAAAAATCTATATATGCAAAAATTCAAATAGACAAACCCTAAATAAATACAAGTGATTCTTCCAAAGTCCCAGACTCCAGACTCCAAAGTCACTAATCGCAAGTCACACACTTAAGACACAGTACACTTAGACTACAACCACGCTCACTTGTGTTGATTTATATAGACCTTATCTGTAATACTTCTGCTCCTCCTCTGTTGGTTTTTCTTTACTAGATCAGTTTTCCAATGGGTCAAAAGTTTATATCTACTTTGTTAGTATCTATTGCCATTGTATTTTACCTGCTTAATCCTTAATCCCAGCGTTAAGGGCCATTTACACGGGGCGATTGGCACTCAAAATTGGTTCAAATGAATAAAATTGAGTGATAATCGTCCCGTGTAAACGCCAAAAAAAATTGTTTACTATCTATTCAGTTCTCGTTATCACTGACTTTCAGTCAGCATAAGAATCCTCGCCAGATCATGGGCTTATCGGTCCGTGTAAACGCTCAAAGCTCCAAATAGAGGGTGAAGTGCAGAGTGAGAGGCCCACGATCCAGCGGTGAAGTCTGTCAGTGTACACGCTCTGCATGAGCGCGGACGACCCTAGTGGTGACGTTCACACTCTTGCGGTAGACTGTCGTCCCGTCTAAATAGAACATTGGGGCTCAGTTCAGGGTTTCCGTCTCGTTAGCTTATTGCAGATTTACTCTCATAGTTTATATCCTATTTATGTGATTATCCCATCAGTCGATGATAACTGGGATGTTCAAGCAGTCGCTACGTTTTGTTTTTTTTTCAATTGACTTCAACTGAAGACGTTTTTAGAACCGCTCTGTCTCTAAAACACGGACAAAGGTTGGCGGTTGTTTTTGACGTGCGGAAAGCCTCGCCGTGCCGCCTGGTGTTCATTTACTCTTTCTCAAATTTTTTGTTTTGTTTTTAGGGTCACAATGCTTGATTGTTGGTTAGTAAGTAAAGATAATCCGTGCTGCAGAATCCATCTGCCTCATGCTGAGTCGGTAACTATTGGGCGAGGGCCGGAGACACAAATAGTGGACAAAAAATGTTCCCGGCAGCAAGGTAATGTTATTGTTTTACGTGTTTGTGGCTATATTGACTACCTAAGGGCTTATTCACATGAGTGACATGCCTGCGCATGAATATGAAATCCATTCTTTTGCATGGACTGCAGTGCGTGAGCAGGGGTTTGTTTTCTTTCTTTCTTTTCCTTTTTCTTTTCTTTAAAGCGATACTCTGTCTTTCTATCTTGCCAGTGTGCGTTCTTACGCTGATGGAGGCGTTTTTCTGTCAAAAATGCCTTTCATGACGTCTGTGAAGTAGCGATCCTCCGGCGTGGCTTTTAGAGGGTCAGCAAGTATTTCCTTTTGGCATGCGATGTGTTTTACTGTCAGATTCTTTTTTTTCCTTTATCATCTTCCGTGACGCGGTGCGAGAAAATATTGCTCATTTATACGGCTCTGTTCAAAAGAATGCAGTTCATATTCGTGCAAAATTTGTGCGTTTCGCGAAGCACAAATCTTGCATGAGTTTCCCAGCCACGTGAAACTGGCCTGAGGCTTCATTCACACAAACGTATATCAGCCGCGCTTTCACGGCCGTCCGATATACGCTGCCCATCTCATGCATTGGTTTACAATGCATCAGTCCAGATGGGCGTATTCCCACGGCGTAAAAGTGCCTGGCCAGCCAAAGTAGCACATACAGTGCGCATTCCGGTCAGGCACTTTTTCGCCGGCCAGAAAAGGTAGTTCCTGTACTATCTTCTGGCTGGAATACTGTGGCGGCTCCCATCGACTCAATTGGAGCTGCCGGAGGTGGGAGTTGAGCAGTGTGACTGCTTAACTTCCATCCCCTTTCCTCCTCCTTGCTGGCTGTTTGCAATGGGATGGGGCGGGAGCTAGTTGCTAAGCTAAACTGCCTTCCCCCATTCAACAGTATCCCGGGCGCAGAGTATACTCGCCGCACCCAGGCTGTCTGAATGGGCGCACAAATTCAGAGAGATTTGTGCGCCCGTTTATGCGATTTTCGGTCGCACTGTGGCCGTGACACGGCCGACCGAAAATCGGCTACACTCATTTGAAAGAGTCCTGAGGCTGCTATTACACAAGTGTTTCTCCAATGCAAAACGCAGGTGGAGGAACACTGATTACAGTCGGCACCTGGACTCATCCTATTGAATGAAGTGATGCTTTTAGGTGTCAGCGAAATCGGCATTTACCATTACGTCCATCCTGACAGCATACATACATGGAGGTTGCCCTCTTGACCTCGTTGAGACAGGAAGGGGAGACTTCACAAGGCCACCTCCCACCACCATTCTCCAGTGTTCTTCCTGTCCCAACGGAACACGAGAGAGTTCCCATGTGTGCCGGAGGATGGAAGAGCCCTGCTGTGTGAAACTCGCTAGGATTCGGCGGTGAACTGTACTGGAAAACAGAGGCAGTCTCAGGATCGCCGCCCCCTGCAAATGCTGCTGCATCCCTGCAGAAGAGGACCCAGACTGAGCGCTCCCGCAGGACATCATGCTCAGTCCGGATTCCTGCTTAGGAGGACCGGAGACGGTCTTGGGATCGTTGCCCCTCTGCAAATGCTTTGCATCCCTCCGGAGCGGCCAGCATCTAGGCCCGACGTGGGGAATTGAGCGGAGTAATGATGTGAGGCGCCCCACCCCCAACGTGATGATGTCAGAAGCTCAGTGATGTCTGAAGGTTTTCGGTTGGCGCCTGGTGGCGCCAAATTCAAACTTACAATGACATTTGGATCCCCTAGAGCTCACCCTGTGGGCTACAAGCTCTGGATCACCTCCCTAAAGTCCAGACCAGTAGAAGGCATGGACAGCATGGAAGGTGACAGGGCAAACCCACCAACTGTGAGTAGTCCACTTGGATAAACAAATAACAGTGATAGCTCTATTCTGGGTATAATGGCTTCTCCTACATTCTTTCAGGTGGAAGCATCTAAACAAAAATTGGAGAGCAAAAAGAGAATTAAGAGATGTGCACTATGTACTAGCAAGTTAGATGGCAGTTGAAAAAAACGTATTTGCGTGGTATGTACAGCAAAAATCATAAAAGAGGAACAGTCCCTAGTGGACGGCCTCCGCCAGATGGTAAGGGAGGAGGTACAGGCTATAAGAGCCCAAACCAATCTCCCATCCCCAGCCTGGACCTTCTAGGCCAGCAAAAAGGGCTCAAACACAGATCCACTTATCATCCACATCTGAGCCATCAGAGATGGCTTATTCTGAAGGAGAAATCTCCAAATCGACAGCACCCATAATTGTGGATGAAGATAGTAAAATGTTTTACTTCTCAAATCAGGATCTGGAGGAACTGATAGCAGCAGTTCGCAACATGATAGAAGTGGCGGATATACAACAACCTAGATCTGTCCAAGATGAGATGTTGGGGGTCTGAGGTCTCGGCGCAGGAAATGCTTCCCTGTAAGTTAGCTCATATCAGAAGAATGGGAAAAAGCCGAGAAAGCATTATCTATGTCTAGAGAATTTAAAGACAGACTTTTGTTCGCACCTGATGACACAAAATTATGGAACGAAGTACCAAATGTGGACATTCAGGTGCCAAAATGAATTAGGAAAACCTCTCTACCTTTTGAAGATGCATCGCAACCAAAGGAGCTTACGGATAGAAAAGTAGATAGTCTCCTGAAAAGAGCGTGGGAAACTACAGCAAACCTAATAGTTGCTAATATAGCGGCCACATCTGTAGCACGATCCATGCACATATGGCTCTCGCAGTTAGTCACCTTTTAATACAAAAAACCTCTAGGAAGGAATTGGTACAGTGTATCCCATTACTCAGGAAGGCTACAGGATTCCTAGCTGATGCTTCAGCGGAGTCAGTGCGGTTTGCTGCTAGAAATGCAGTTTTGGGGAATTCCACCAGACGCGCTCTGTGGCTTAGAGTCTGGCCCCGAGATACTGCCTCTAAAAATAGGCTTTGCTCCATTCCATTCCGGGAGAATATGTTTTTGGTCCAGTATTAGACAAAATCCTGGAAAAGGCGGGAGATAAAAAAAAATGAGGATTCCCAACAGATTACGCTCCTAAAAGCAGTTCGGCCTTTCACAGACAGTCGTTTCAGTTTAAACACCAGAGAGGCAAGGGCAAGACAGGCAGCTGGTCCTATCCAAAAGGAGGCAAGAGTAAGAATCCCCTCTTTCCCCCTAGATCCGAATGTAAGTTAAAATACAGGTCTGATGGGGGGGAAGGTTATCTCAATTTGCAGGGAGATTGTCCCAGATTTCTGGCAATCCCTGGATTCTGGAGATTAGAATATCGGGGTACAAACTTGAGTTTTCATCCCTCCTTCCTTAGAAAATATTTGTTTACCCCAAATCAGACACCTCTTCTTCAAGCAAGATTGGAGGAGGGGGTTAAAAACTTACTACAGATGGGATCTATTATCCCAGTTCCTTCAATGGAACGCAGTTTTGGTTTTTATTTGACTTTGTTTTTGGTGCCAAAACCCAATGGTTCTTTTAGAACTATACTTTAGTTTAAAATCCCTTAATGAATATATCTCTAATCGTCAGTTTAAAATGGAAACTATTAACTCCACAATTCCCTTGATTACACAGTCAAACGTCGTGTACAGTAGGTTTACAGTTTACAGTAGGACGCCTACTGTCACATTCCAGTTAGAATGGGCTTCAAAATTCTCTATTTTCAATTTATCTGTCTGCCTTTTGGTATCTTGACCGCTCCGAGAGTTTTTTCCAAAATCATGATTGATCCAATTGGGTTCCTCTGGTCTTTAAACATGGATGTGTTCCAGGTTTTGACGTCTCAGTGGGGAATCTCCCAAGTTGACCTGTTTGCAGGAAAAACAAACACAAAATGTCGCAAATTCTTTTCCCTGAACCCCAAGGACAATCCACTGGCCTTGGACGCTCTGTCCCAGGAATGGGGTATGGATCTGGCATATGCCTTTTCTCCTTTCTATTAATAGTTCGGGTCCTTCAGAAGATCCGGAACCATCGGACCAGGGCTATTTTCATAGCCCCAGCATGGCCAAAAAGACCTTGGTTTCCATTGTTGATCTCATTTGGCGTTACATATGCCAATTACGATACAACTCAGACAGGACCTTCTGTCCCAAGGTCCGGTCTTCTGCCAGGAAATGCATCGGTTGAAACTGACGGTTTGGCTCCTGAACATCGCAGGTTGAGGGATCAAGGACTTCCGTCTATGGTAATAAAGAAACTCTTAAAAAGCCGTACAGAATCTACCTCTATGATATACTTGAGGGTTTAGAGGAAATTCACCCATTGGTGCAGTCCCGATATTCCAGATCTAGATAATCCTAATCTAGCAAAGATCTTAGAGTTTCCACAGGAAGGTCTAGATAAGGGTCTTAGCCCTAGAATCATGCGAGTACAAGTAGCAGCTCTTAGTTCTGTGTTCGATGTCGAACTAAGCGAGAATAGATGGATACGCCGATTTCTACAGGGAGCAGATCGGCTTAAACCATTTGTAAAGAGATCAATTCCTGCTTGGCACCTCAATGTGGTCTTGGATGGTCTCTGCGAACCCCAATTCGAACCTATAACGTTAATACCGCTAAGCAACCTGTCTATTAAAGTAGCCTTCTTAACAGCCATTATGACTGCTAGAAGAATTGGTGAATTATGAGCTTTATCCTGCAGAGAACCATACGTAAAAATTCTGAATTTTTACGTAGAATAGTCTTTAGACTGGGTCCTTCTTTTCTTCCCAAGGTAGTGTCCAAATTCCATGTGGAACTAAAAATAATTCTACCTTTTTGTCAGAATTTCAGGAATGATAAAAAAAACAGTGTCTGCATAATTTAGATGCCAGACGGGCAGTCCTAACTTATTTACAAGTCTCACAGATTTTTAGGAAGTCAGCTAATCTATTCCTCTAGTTCCAGGGTAAAAATAAGGGGAATTCAGAGTCAAGAGATACCATTGCTGGTATACACAGATGGATAAAGTTTGGCAATTCAGGAAACCTATAAATCCAAAACTCTATTGGTTTCGGAAGGGATAAGACCCCCCCTCCACCTCCCCAATGAGGGCTCTCACCTCTTCATGGGCCGAACGTAGTGAAGCCTGAACAGAGCAAATTTGTAAGGCTCCAACATAGTCTAGTATCCACACCTCTTCCAAGCACTATCGCTTGGATCTCCACTCTGTGAGGGATCTGGCCTTTTGGCGGAAGGTCCTCCAGGCCGTGGTTCTTCCATGATGTGCCTGTAATAATTTGGTATTGCTTCCATGTGTGCTGTCAGGATAGATGTAATGGTAAAACTGGAATTATTCTTACTGTTAATTCCTTTTCCAGGAGTCCATCATGATGGCACATACATACCCACCTTGGTAAATTACTGTATATTGTGCATATAACGGTACGTTTGCTTTTTGAGCAACAATAAAAGATTGAGCCACATACCTGTTGTGATAATTTGAAGTCACTGGAGATGGATGGTGAGAGGTGGCCTTAAGAACTCTCCTCTTTCTGTCCCAACGAGCTCAGGCCGGGCAGCCTCCATGTGTGCCGTCAGGATGGACTCATGGAAAAGGAATTAACGGTAAGAATAATTCCAGTTTTCTCTGGCCTACATTTGGCAGTGGAGAAACGTGCAGTGTAGTAGCAATTTACGATCAGCCCTTACTTATAAGATAAAAAGTATTAACTAACGATCTATTCGGTTTCCGACGGCTAAAAATGTTTTAATGGTTCTGCGCTATAAATGAACTCTGTCTCTAAAGATCGGTGTAACAAGTCAAGTTTGATACACGACTATTTGGTGTTCTAATCTGATACTCCCTCTGCTGGATACTGTGTCTTCAGAGATGGAGTATTTCTTAGTGCAGTTGACTAGATGTTTTAGGGGTTGGGTAATTGAATTGCATATATTTCTTTTTTCTCCCTGGCATTACATATAAAGGGGTTTAACAAAAAGTACACCAGGGTGCAAAAAATAGCCATTACTCGCTCCCTAGTAATTTCTCCAGTGCAACACCGCTGATCTGGTCTCCTCCTTAGCATTCCACGCTGACACGCGAAGCAATGACGTCCGAATATCACTCGTGATCGCTGAGGCTAGCGATTGGCTGCAGCGGTCATGGGAATGATGAATGTGACATCATTGCTTCAGGAATCAATGGAGACCAGAATCGGCTGTTCCGCTGCTGAACTGGCACTGAAACTCTCGGTGCTGTTGAGAAACACATCTGTTGTATAGAAGGCATACAAAAAACTTTGTTTTATTCCACATATGCTTTTAGTGTAGAAGGCTGTTTTTTGTTTTTTTTCTGTTGGATGGGTTCACAACGCACAAAAGCCAGAACACTGATTGTTACAATATTTCATGCTTCTAAACAAACTTTTTATTGTTGCAGTGCAATTGATGTCCGATTGCAACAAAGGATATGTGAAGGTCAGACAGGTATGTATTTCATATCGGGAATTATGGGTGTAAAGGAGAATGCCTCCGTATGTCACAAGTTATGAGAATCATTCGGATTTCAAAAAGTGAACATTCATCTAAGCGTTAACGGCTTGGTTTTTGTTGGGAATTCTACATGTCTGATAGGTGCAGTACTGTCATAATATGAATGCAAGCTGTTTTGGTTGCTAGAAGCCTTAAATGTTGTCACGTAGCAAGACGAGATGTGACCTCCATTAACAAAAGATGAGTTATAGTTAATAAGTGTTGATTCTTAATAGGGATAAAATGTTTTTTGTTTTTGCCATCCATGTCAACAATCAATATTTTGAACATCAACAGCTTTTTGGATGAAATAATGAATTTAAATTGTATTCTCTAGTGCAGGGCTGCACAACTTTTTCTGGTCTGAGGGCCACATTACCATTCTGAAACACTTCCAACAGCCACATGGGTAATCCTAAGTATAGGCCATAATAAATCAAAATTACTTCCACTGTAAGGACTCACATCTATTGGGAGATTGGGGGGAAGCTGACCCCCAATCAGCGCTCTAAAGAAGAGGAGACAATGAACATGGCTCTCTCCATGGTAGATAATGGATATCGAGGTAACAGCTTGGCATTTCATAAGTTCTATACTACAATGTAGAAAGATGAACACATATACGATGTCTAACTCGCATACCCAAGGGAAGGAAGACCTGATAAAACTCAGACCTCAAGGTTGGATTTCAGAAAGGCAGATTTTAATGAACTCAGAAAGAATCCGATGGCTGGATGTTCTTAAGGACAGAAATGTCCAAGAAGGTTGGGAAATATTGCAAAATGAGATTCTTAAATTACAATCGTTAACAATCCCTAAAAGAAGAAAGAATGGGAAGCATTTAAAGAGATCAGGATGGATGAACACAGAACTTGCACACATGTTAAAAAGGAAGAAAAATATGTTTAGCAAATGGAAAGAGGGGGGATATCTAAAGAAGAATATAATGTGGTCTGCAGAAACTTTAGGGCAAGTGTCAGAAAAGCTAAAGCTAATAATGAATTGAGGCTTGCAACAGAGGCCAAAAGCAGTGAAAAAGGATTCTGGGGGTATGTCAAAAGAAAAGTCAAAGATGCTATTGGATGCTTACAAGATGAAAATGGTGAATTGGTTAAGAATGATGTTGAGAAGGACGAACTTTTAAATTCCTATTTTGTATCTGTTTTCTCTCAGAAAGTAGATGGAACATTAATTGATCTTCCCTGTGCTATTGGGGCAATAAAAGAATCCAGGCTATTTATAAGCAGAGAGATGGTGAGGGAACACTTAGCTAACTTAAATGAATTTAAGTCTGAAGGTCCAGATGAATTACATCCTAGGATACTAAAGGAAGCAGCGGAGGTAACTGTGGAATCACTCACCATAATCTTTGAAAATTCCTGGAGAACAGGAGAAGTCCCAGAAGATTGGAAAAAATCTTCAAAAAAAAAAAAAGGAAGAAGGTGTATTCAGGAAACTACAGGCCTGTGAGTCTGACTTTTATACTGGGAAAGATCTTTGGACAAATTATTTAACAGCATGTATGCAAGTACTTGGATAAAAATGGAGTAATTAACCAGAGCCAGCATGGGTTTGTAACAAGCAAGTCATGCCAGACTAATCTAATTTCCTTCTATGGCAGAATCGCCGACCTGGGTTGATCAGGGAAATGCTGTGGATATAGTATATCTTGACTTTAGTAAAGCATTTGACAAAGTATCTCATACCATACATATTGAAAAAAATGATCAAATATGGAATTGGCAAGGCAACTGTTAGGTGAATTCACAACTGACTGAGTGATCGTACTCAAAAAGTGGTCATAAATGGCTGCACATCCAAGTGGAAGAATGTATCAAGTGGGGTACCACAAGGCTCTGTTCTAGGCCCAGTGTTGTTCAACATTTTTATAAATGATTTGGAGGGAATTGATGGGAAACTGATCAAATTTGCCAACGACACAAAGCTAGAAGGGATAGCTAAAACTAGGGAGGAGAGAGTATTCAAAAAGATGTAGAAAAGTTTGAACAATGGGCAGCGACTAACAGGACGGTATTTAACAAGGAAAAATGCAAAGTCCTACATATGGGCAAGAAAAATTAAAAAAAAGCACATACAGAATGGAAGGAACTGGGCTAAGCAGCAGCACATGTGAAAAAGACTTGGGTATACTAATAGATCATAGACTGAACATGAGTCAACAATGTGATGCAGAAGCCAAAAGGGCAAACCCAATTCTGGGATTTATTAGGGGAAGCATAGACTCTAGATCACGTGAGGTAATTATCCCCCTCTACTCTTCCTTAGTCAGACCTCATCTGGAATGCTGCGTCCAGTTTTGGGCACCCCACTTTAAAAAAGACATACTGGAGCAAGTTCAGAGAAGAGTTACCAAGATGGTGTTCGGTCTACAAATCATGTCCTATGAGGAACAGTTAAAGGATCTGGGAATGTTTAGCTTGCAGAAAAGAAGTGTGAGAGGAGACTTAATAGCGGTCTACAAATATCTGAAGGGCTGTCACACTGCAGAGGGATCAGCCCTATTCTCATCTGCACAAGGAAAGACTAGAAGCAATGGATGAATCTGAAAGGGAGGAGACAAAGTTTTTTTTTTTTTCTAATATGTAATTTGTGACAGTGAGGGTGATCAATGAGAGGGGACAGGTTGCCATGGGAGGTGAGGAGTTCTCCTTCAATGGAAGTGTTCAGTGGCTGGACAGACATCTGTCTGGGTTTATTTAGTGATCCTGCATTGATCAGGGGATTGAACCAGGTGACCCTCGAGGTCTCTTCCAACTCTACCATCCTATGATTTCATGAGCCAAACGGGTCAAGAGACTCTTTTCTCCTTATATATAGGGGACCCAGACATGGCTACACAGTGTACCCTTAGTACTTGCCTGTTCCTATTGCCCTGCTATGTGCCGCTTCTCTTCACCCTGACACGGAGCAGCCACACATAGATATTACGGTCTCCGGACAATTGGCGGCTGCACAGAATGACACTGAGGTCCGCATGTTATGTCCCCCTGCTCTAGAGAATTGTCCAGCAGTGCGGTGATTAACACAAGGTGGAGGCATCCCTGTAGTGATTGGATAGAGAAATTACCCTGGCTGTGGCCTTCAGGAGAGATTAACCCTTTAGTGACCAAGCTCTTTTTATTTTTTTCAACTTTATTTTTTCAATTCTCCGCTTCTGCTCGCAATAACTTTTTTTTATTTTTTGACATAGTTGTGCAAGGGCTTTTTTTTTTTTTTTTTTTCTGGGACGTCCTGTAGTTTGCGTTGGTACCATTTTGGAATACTTAAGACTTTTTGATTGATTCTTAGCTTTTTTTTTTTTCTTGTAGACAAGGTGACCAAAAAAGCGCATTTCTGACGTTCTTTAACACACACAGCAATACCAAATATGTGTTTTTGTTTTATTATTTTATAATAAATATGGCAAAGGGATTTTTTTTTTTTTTAAATTTTAGCACTTTTTTGAATAATTAGCAAGACTTTATTGATGTTGTTTTTCCTTTATTTTTTCTTTTCCAGTCCCCAGATGGGGGTACGAACTTGCTATAGTTCGATCGCTCCAGCAGTATGATGTAATACTGCGATTGGGCAGGCAGTCTATCAAGTCACCCCACGGGGATAGCTTGATAGGCATTCTGCCATGACAGCACTGGGGCCTTTCAGAAGGTCCATGGCTGCTGTGACACCCACACATCTTCCTGCGATCTCACTGCGGGGGGCCATACAAGAGCCCTGAACATCGGTCAGGAGATTTAAATGCCGCTCTCAGAATTGACAGCGGCATGTAAAGGATTACCAGCCCCGATGACCTGCGTGACTCGTCGGAGCTGTTGCCGTCGGCTGTCAGCTGTAAGAAACAGCTGACACCTGTGATGTATTGAGGGAGATCTGGACGTATGGAGGAAGGTAGCCGCACGATCTCCTTTCATACATGTCCTGAAATACCAGGACATAAGAACACTCTAGGACGGTCACTAAGGGGTTGAACAGCGGAGGGTGTATGCTGCCCAGCTGCCTTCTAGCTCCTACATAAAGCTGTCCGCAGTTCGGCAGTACTAAGTGCTGACAGACTCCCTTTAATTTTAAATAACTTCTTTTGTTGTAGACGGGAACGAACCCGAGTAGTGTTGAGTCGATGGATGTCGGTAAAGATCAAGAAGCCAAGCTGAAGCCGGGCCAAGTGTTATATATTGTAAATAGGCTGTATCCGTATGCAGTAGAGTTTGTTAAAGCAGCAGCCATCTCTAGAACAACAGATGTTCCAGAAACCACGAAAAGTGGAAGCAAGAGGAGCCACAAGAGTTCACAAGATGATCATTTGGAAATCTCCCCGAAATGTACAAAACTGGAATCTGAGGATATTCGGGACCAGACCAAAACTAAAGAGACGCCACCGCCTACGTCTGAGGTACGCGAACAGGCCGTGTGTAAAGAGCTGTTTCTGGAGGATAGCTGGGGGCGCCGCGTGCTGAGAGGGTACATTGGGGGATTTCTTCATAGCTGCCACAAACCCTATGATGGGACACCCCCACCCCACCACTTTGTTGTCCACTAGACAAGGTTTTCGTTATGTGGAGTACAGAATAGCGTCGTCGCCTGCGTTACTCTCCAAATATAACCAAAGAACATGGGAACCTTGTAAAACACCGTGGTGTCCGCTAATGCAGGGGAATGCTTGGGGGTTCCGTCACGGTGCTGTTTTTGGAAGCTGAAACAGAACCCCCTGAATTAGGTCTCACACAGATGAGTCGGGATTCTGCATGCAGGAGCCTGCAGCGGAACCCGGCTCTAAACGTGGCGGCGCAAAAATATTTCAATATGTATTGCGGATGGAACCAGCTGCTCGCCGCGGTAGATGCGCAGTGCATCATTTTCTTTCTAAACCTTTTTTTTCCCCCGCATCGCTGGGCGATGATGCGGGTAACCGCGACCGATCCGCAATGTCAATAGGCTGCAGGTCGGACAGCGAAATCCGCACATGTGGACTACAATTGTTTAGTTAACTGATAATCCAGGAGAGCTGCACGTTCTCTTAAGGCCGGCTTCACACCAATGGATTCCTATTGCTGAATCTGCGGTCGGTGTCCATAGCAAATCGCACGCATTGAAAGATATATACTTTCGCTTTTTCCTTCATGCTCATGGATACAAATTGCGTATTCTGCGAGCGGAAAAAAAAAATCACAGCATGATCTATTTTGCTGCGGGCGGCCCCCATTGAAGTCAGTGGAGGCAGTCTGATCTGCTGTCCATATGCAACTAATATTGCAGATGGTCCGCGGGTACCCGCGTCATCACCTAGCCAAGGCGCGAAAAATAGAAATATAAAATATATATATGTCCCGTGCATGACCGACAGTAGCGTCCACGGTCAGCCAAATTACAGATTTTGAAGGTACGCGGGGTCGCCGGCTGAAGTAAGAGCAGAAATCTACTGCGGGAACCCACACGTGGAATTCGACCCGGTTGTGTGCAGCCGGCCTAACAGAAGTGTGTTATTTGTTCTTCTGACATCTTTAGGTGTTTTGTGGTAACTTTTACTGTTTGTTAACTAAATAGGTTAAAGGCCAAGGACACTGGAGTCAAGGACTAAAGGCTTCTATGCAGGATCCCAACATGCAGGTGCCACTCATTTATATAGTAATGCTGTGAAGTAACTCCCTTAATGACGCAGCTCTTATTTCTTTTTTTTTTGTTTTGTTTTTTCCTCCCCACTTTAAAAAAAAATCATAACTTCTTTATCCATCCACATCGCTGTCTTGTGGCTTGTGTTTTGCGGGACAAGTTGTATTTTTCGATTGAACTGTGTAACGTACCATATGTTGTACTGAAAAACGTAAAAAAATTCTGAGTGCAAGGAAATGGTGTGTGAAAGGGTGGGGGTGGGGGGAGTGGAATTTCCGCGATCTTTGCGGGGAGGGTTTCTTGTTTCTACGGCGTACACACTGCAGCAAAAAAATGACATAACGTTCTTTTTCTATGGGTCAGTGAAATTACTGCAATACCAAATTTATACTGTTTGTGTGTGTGTGTGTTTTTGTTTTTTGTTGTGTTTTGCTATACTACATATAAAATATATTTGGGAAAAGATTTTCTGCCACCGTCTTCTTTTTTATTTTCTGACAACGTTCACAATGTGGGGTTAAGGATGCGTTAATTGGATAGATCGGACTTTTATGCACACAGCGATACCAAATATGTTCTACTATACAGACCTGAACCCCCATGACTTAACTGTACATCCTGAAGCAATACGGGGTTAAAACAACTTTCTTATTGCAGTGTTTTGGTTGGTATTTTGCATCTTTTGCAAACGAAACCTCAAGCTTTTTAGTTTCCACTCCTGATTTTGCAAAAGAATAACTGTAAAAGTAGTAGTTTAATTTGCACCGTGTGACAATAGCCAAAGGGTGGATTTCATTGGGTTGATCTGCACTTTAACTCCAGTCAAACTTTATGGGACTGAAGGAGACCGCTGAATACACTGCTGGTCAGTTTCCCTCATGCCTATATTGATTTCCGCTCCATTTACACTTCTCCACCCATTCCAATGACGGAAGGTCCCAGTGGTGATCAGCCATTTTTTAGCTACCTTGTAAAACCGCTTTAAGCCTTTATACTTGGATGCGTCTAATCACTTCCAACACTACATCTTACATAGCGCCTGAGGAAGGGCTTCCATGGATGATCTGCGCCCTAGTGTGCTCACATTAATGCGGATAGAATTGATGATTTCATATGTAAACAGAATACATGGAGAGGGCAGCTCCGGCACGCAAAGTTGGCATTACACACAAAAACCTTTATTCTAACACTTTAAAAAGCATGTGCACTAGCTGGAGACTCTTGTGCGTTTCAGCTCAAGTAGATGAGTCTTGACTAGAGATAAGCTCCATTGAAAACAATGGTCTGCCGGAACCCCTGAATTGTTTTTCATGGAAGGGCTTTACATATATATGTCGTGTGACAGCTGTGGTAGAGAATTGAAGAATTCCTCTGCTGCATCTGTCACAGATGTGGCAGGTGCGGCATCAGGGAATTCTTTTTACTGGCGGGGATGAAGGAAAAGTCCTGGTCACATATCTTGGACTCAAGCCTGGGACACTATTGGGTTTGCTCCACTCCTTTCCTTTCTTTCTCTCTTTCTTCTATTTTAAAGCTCACCTGTTTGAGTTGAAATGCGTAAGAGGTGTCCAGCAAGTGTGCATTTTTTTATTTATTTATTTTTTTAATTTTAAATGTTCGAAAAAAGTTTTTTCTTGGTTTAAATTTCAACTTCGAGTACTGGAGTCGCCCCCTTCAGGTCTTCTGTTTGCCTATGGCCAAGGGGGTAATTAGCTCCGAGCACCTACAAATGTGAGTAGTCTGGATAATGGTGACCTTTATCTGATTTCATATATGTATCCATTTCTTTATTAGTTTGTTATATTTGCTTAGTGTTATGGAGAAGGTCAGTATTGCTCATAATCGGAGATCCAACGATCGCACCTCAGTATCATTTATAATGGGGCTTTGTGCTCAGGATCTAACACTAGATGCGATGCAGTTGGCGTATACGCTGCCTTGTATTCATCCTGACACTTATTGTTCTATATCATAGGTTTTTAAAGATGACAAAGTTGTGGTCATTAAGGACAAATACCCTAAAGCGCGTTTCCATTGGCTGGTTCTACCATGGCAGTCTATCTCCAGCCTGAAGATGCTGCAGACAGAACACTTGGAGCTGCTGGAGCACATGCATGCCGTGGGGGAGAAGATTGCGCAGCAGCATTCAGTCCGTAGTAGAGCACCATTTAGACTGGGCTACCACGCTATTCCAAGCATGAGGTAAGAGTAATCCGCTGTAAATGATACTAGTGTGATTACTGACAGCGAACTTACGTACACAACTTCCATTGACATAGCTACATGAGGGCTCGTTATATGCAGTCGTGTTCTTCACTGGTACCTTATAATGTACTGCATAATTTACTGGAAAACTTTTGAAAATTTTTACGTGGAGTGGAATGAAGAAAAACCCACAATACCTCCATCTTTGTGGGTGAGGGGTTAGTTTCTACTGCATACATATTGCAGCAAACTTGACATTGGCCGCCTGCACACGGGCGGAAATCCCGCGGCGGTATTTCCGCCACTGAAAGTTTGCATAGGAGTGCATTACAATACGCACTCCTATGCAGACGGCCGCGGTTTGGCCGCGCAAAATCTCGCGCGGCAAACAAACCGCGACATGTCCTGTTTTTGTGCGGGGCACGCACTCACCTGGCCGCCGGCTCCGGTCTGTGCATGCGCCGGCTGCGCCGCAGCCGGCACATGAAAGAGCCGGGGCCGCCAGGCGCGGGTGAGTACGCGCTCGTCTCTGCAGGCTCTCAGGGTCGGGTCCCGCGGCGAGAATTCTCGCCGCCGGATCCGACCCCCTCGTGTGCAGGCGGCCATTAACTGTATTCTGCGGGTCAGTACTATTACGATACCAAATTAATATAGTTTTGCTGTACGCCTTTCAAAAAATAAAATATCCTAAATTACTGTATATTATATATTTTTTTCAGCCTTCTGCCACCATCTTCTGATTGCCATCACTTTTTTTTTCTTGGGAACGGCATGACCAAAAATACACAATTCTGTCAATTTGTTTTTCTGTTCCCGAGGCTCACCATGTAAAATAAATAATGGGTTTCTGTAATAATGTGTTACTTTTATAATATGGGAAAAGTGAGAGTGGGGGGGGGGGCAATAAACTTCATTATTATTTTGTTTCAATAATTAAAAACCTTAAAAATAAATATATAGTTTTTTTTTAGTCCTCACGGAGGACTTGAACATACGATTTGTTTGATCGCTCATACAGTATAATGTAATACCATAGTGGTGTATTATATTGCATTTTGACAGGCTGTCTAGGATGCCATGCTACAGGCACGCTTTCATAAGCATTTATTCATAGAAGTCTTGTGGGCCTCCAGAAGGCCTCTGGCTGCCATGGCATTTGAACGGCCATTTGAGACTCTTGAACAATGATCGAGGTATTTAGAGGGTTAACAGCCACGATCAGCGTTAGACACACGCCCACAACAGCCACGATCAGCGTTAGACACACGCCCACAACAGCCACGATCAGCGTTAGACACACGCCCACAACAGCCATGATCGGCGTTAGACACACGCCCACAACAGCCACGATCGGCGTTAGACACACGCCCACAACAGCCATGATCGGCGTTAGACACACGCCCACAACCGCCACCATCGGCGTTAGACACACGCCCACAACAGCCACCATCAGCGTTAGACACACGCCCACAACAGCCACCATCAGCGTTAGACACACGCCCACAACAGCCACCATCAGCGTTAGACACACGCCCACAACAGCCACCATCAGCGTTAGACACACGCCCACAACAGCCACCATCAGCGTTAGACACACGCCCACAACAGCCACCATCAGCGTTAGACACACGCCCACAACAGCCATGATCAACACTATCACAGACAGCCGACACTCTCCTTGTTTGGACCAGGACCAGCTCATGATCCCGCTCCATATAACAGCCCACCTCACCACCAGGACATAAATATACACTGTGTGATGTTCGGCTGCTTTCACACGGGTGATTTTGTTTGTTTTGTCCTTTTTTTTTTTTTTTGAGCTGTTTTTTTGTGAGGCAAATCCAGGAGCAGGTCCAAAATACGGAGGGAATACAATCATTCCATCATACTTTCTCTCTGTACATTCCACTCTTGCCCGTGTGAAAGTGGCCTTAAAGGGTTAAAGCATATCTGCTCCTTTTTTGTCATGTAAAAATATTTTGAAATGGGTATTTGTGAACTTAGAGGGGTTAACCCTTTCCAATCCACTGTCTGACCTCTGAAGTCATTATGATTTAAGGCTGTACAGCTCCGATGTTGGAAGACATCCGTCGGGGTTCTCTTACTAAATATCACCAGCCTCTCTGCTGTCGGATCCTATCCAACGTGTCAACTCATGCAGTACTGGCTTTAGCCAGCAGATAGCGCTGTTGTATAACAGCAGAAAGAGTACGCCCCCTAGGAAAACCAGGATACAAATTTGATTGGAAAGGGTTAAATAGCCGCATGTTGTTGGTTTACGGTATTGGATTCTATTTCCAAGAACTGCTTTCTCTGACGTGACTGGCTGTGCGCCCACCGCTTCAGAACTTGGGGTACTTTTACTCGGGCTGATCGTTGCCCTTGTGATCACTCAAAAGAACTATTCTATGCGACAATCCTCTCGTGTAAACTTGTTACCCAGCATGGCAGGTTAGCGAGAATCTCTCACTTATCGGTCGCTTGGTTTTAGCTTTCCTATAAAACATGGAACTCTGCTCAAGTGCTTGACTGTCATCCCATGGAGAAGTAACCTTAGGGTGCGTTCACACGTCGCTGAGGGTTCTGTCTTCAGGTGTAGATCTCTGGCTGCAGATTTTGTCAAGGGTTTTGGTGCAGCTCTGCAGTCCTTCAATTCGAATTCAATTGAAAGGTTGAAATCTGCATCAAATCGGCAACTTGTGAACAGAGCCTGAAGCCCCATTTACATGCAATGATGATCGCTCAAAAATCGTTCAAAAGATTGGATGAGTTACAGTTTGAGCCATCATTTTGCATAAACTAAGAATGGGAACTGATGCCCATTAGTAGCTTGATTTGCATGTAAATGAGGCTCCCTTTGTTGTATGCAGATAACAGCAGGGGGGTCTGTTATCTGCATACAGCTCCATTGTTATCAGTGCTTCCACGGAGAATCACAGCCTGCGGTCCCTGCTGTCAGCTGGCCAGCAGAATGATAGTTTTAATACTGAACTAAAAATAATCGTTCGGCAGAAAATCAAACGATGGTAGCTTTTACACGCTACGATTTTTGCTCAAAAGACATCGTTTGAACGAATTTTGAGCGATAATCGTTGCATGTAAATGGGCCTTTAGTCAGTGTACCCTCTGAAGCATGTTCTTTTTTTTACCCCTCCCTCCTCTCCTCACACTGACTTGGGGCCCTTTTAAACTGGACAACTTGTTGAGTGGAGAAGCCCGATGGGTCATCCTTCTGATGATCCTTTCTGTGCTTTTTACATCTGGTCCACACCCTTCTCCAGTAAACAGGCTGTCGGTCATAGATGTACAGCTGCCTGTTTACATGGGCTGATTATCGTCCAGCTTTTATGCGTGCAGAAACTGAACGTGAAATGATGCGCATGCTAGATATTTTATATCTTTATTTTTTTATGTATTTTTTTCCTACATCTCTGCACGGGTCTTGAACCTGTGATCCTATGATCTCACAGGTAATACACTACAGTACTTCTGTACTACAGTGTATTATCTCTATTCTTTGCCATGGCAGACCTGTCCGATTGCCAAGGCAACCCATCGGATCTCTATGGTTATATGGTGGAGAGCCGGTGACGTCACAGAGGGAGCTCCCTCTTTTAACTGCCTAATTGCGGGGATTGTAGTTCTCAGATTCCCATTGTGGCAGGGCCCTGGCAGTCAGTTACAGACGACTCCAGCTGTTAGTATTGCATTTTGTATGAACCTGTACCCCTATTTTGACTTGCATGTATGTTATGGGGCAGGAAGAAGTTAACAGGATTGGCCTGTTTATAAAGTGTTTATGGTCTGTACTTGGGATAGGTCATCAAGAGTTGATCAACGGTACTCTGCCACCTGGGATGCCTACCAATCAGCTGTTCACCGGGCTAGTGTGCTCATGTGCTGAGCCAATTGCTGCTGGAAGCAGACAGCTCCATTCCCACTCCAGTGGCCCAGCTTGGTATTACACACAAAGTTCCCATTGACTGCAGTGGGTATGGAGCTGTCTGCTTCCTGCAGAAATTAGCTCAGTGCATGAGCACATCGGGCTGCAGACCCCACCAATCTACTACCGGAGACTTATTCTTAGGATAGGCCATCGATTAGTTTTTAACTGCACAACTCCTTTAACCAAACCTGTCTCTGGCTAACTTTAGAGGGAGCGCTCACAGCAGGGCTGTGCTGTTTGTGTCTGTAGACCTGTTGGAGATGGGTGGTTTGTTTCAAGAACACTGACGTCCAGGAAGGACTTGATTTGAGGTCGGTGAGAGCCAGCGTACACTTGTCGTTAGTTTTTATGCTAACGGAAAGCTATCGCTGGATCACGGGCTTGTTGTTGCGTGTAAACGCTCAGCACTTCACATAGAGGATGAAGCACTGAGCGAGAAGCCAGCGATCCAGCGATGAAGTCTTTTGGTCTAAACGCTCTACTTGAGCGCTAACGACCTTAGCAGTGGATCGTAAGATGCGACTTTTTGGGATTGTAGTTTGGCGTACCTGGATTTAGGGGGTCTTGTCATGTGGAGACCCCGTATAAAGTTGTCTCTATTTTATACTGCTAATGTCTACTCTGCTCCTGCTGTTTGACCCTTAGAGCGCTTTGATTTATTTTCTTTATGGCAATGGGCTAGAAATACAGACTGAACCCGGTCAGGTAACCCGTTTGAGTGACAAAACGGAGTCAACGACCGGTTGACTGAAATATATTATTCAAGGGTTGGAGAGCTCCTCTAACTTAGCCGATCTCGGGAGGCCCTGTGCTTCGGTCTGTAACTCATTGCAGTAATGTATTTACTTCACAGCCATATTCATCTGCATGTCATCAGCCAGGATTTTGATTCTCCTTGTCTTAAAAACAAGAAACACTGGAACTCCTTCACGACCGATTACTTTTTGGACTCTAAAGGTAAGAATTGAACAATCAGATGTTTTAAAGCCTCGTTCACACTTCTGTATTTGCTGACTAGATTTCCTCACAGCCAGGAGCAGATGTTGCCACAAAGAGGATGAAATGGGGGTATTTTCTATTTCTTCTCTGGTCTATCTGGAAAAACTCATGGCACGTGCTGTTCCTCTCCGTTTCGTGGATGAGAAATAGGACATGCGGATTTACGTCAATGTGTGGTCCGTTGCAAGTTGCTCCCACTTACGGCTACGTATGCACCTAGCTTATGTATAAGGTCTGGATAATGCTGATTGAATTCAACTATTGAGTGACAGCTGCAGGCTACACTGTTGTATACAACTCAAGGTCATCCTTCTGGACTGCAGATGTAGCGCTGTAGGTAAAGGGGATTTCCAGGCCGTAGCGTCAGTTATTGCTGGAATACATCAGGGTTGGAGCGGATGCCGCTGCTCTGACCCTGTTTAGCTGCCAACGCTCATATTTGCAGGCGCAGCTCTCATTTAAATCAATGGCAGCTGAGCTTGTAATTGCAGGCTGAGATCCCATTGACTTCATTGAGAGCTACGCCTACAATTACGAGCCCCGCCACAACACTTGGGTCGGAGCAGCGGCTACCACTCCGACCCCGATGTATCCTTGCAATAACATCTGGTGCTGCCTGGAAAACCCCTATAAAACAAGTCAGTAATGCTACCATTGACACAGCACAGACTGAGATCAGTAGTTGAAGCGGTGCTCCCTGATGCACATCAACGATTCCATCAAGGACGCGGCACCGTGACCATATTGCAAACCTGCAATGGACCGTGGAAAAAGCCATGTCAGAGAATGTCAAAAGAACATCTACGTGTGAGTCGACCATGACAAGCTACGACAGGCCCTAAAAGAGCTGGGCGTATCGGCACACCTACTCAAGCTGATAAAATCACTTTCTACCAATCAAGAAGCCGCTGTGAGAACACAGTATGGGGGCACAGATTGTGTTTGTATCGGCAAAGGCGTCTGACAGGGCTGCATCGTCTTACCCTTCTTGTTTAACCTAGATGTGGAAGTGATCATACAGAAAATGGACCTAGACAAATTGGAAACCAGGGAGAGAATAGGTGGCAGAAACATCAACAATCTCCATTATGCAAATGACATGACATTACAGAAATGGATCTGAAGCAGCTGATATGGAAGATTAAAACTGAAAGTGAAAAAATGGGCCTCTAGCTGAATTCAAAGAAGACTAAAATTATGGCAACTGCAAAAAAATGTCCAAATTCAAATCAAAATCAGCAATGAGGTCATAGAATGCATGCGAGACTTCATCTTCCTGGATGCGAAAATTGACCAGGCTGGAAAATCTAGGCCAGAGATAAAGCGGAGGATAACATTGGGGTGAAGCGCGATGATAAACAGGGACAAAATCTGGAAAAGTAGGGATATCGGTATAGCAACTAAACACAGGAGAGTGTAAACCATCGCTTCCCCATAACCATGTATGGATGTGAAAGCCAGACTGCAAAAAAAGCTGATAGGAGGATTGATGTGTTGGAGCTGTGGTGCTGTCGAAAGCTGCTGCGAATACCCTGGACGGCGAGAGTAACAAACAGAGAAGTCCTGAATCGTATAAGACCCGATATATCATTGGAGGGGGAGATGGCCGGGCTCGCTCATGTACTTTGGCCATGTAATGCGAGCAAAGTCGCTAGAAAAATCTATAATGCTTGGACAGCTCAATGGCAAAAGGCCTGGCGTCAAAGAACATGATGGCTGACATTGTCAAAGCCGATACTGGCATGGATCTCACACAACTGGAACAAGCTGTTTAAAACCGAAAAACATGGGAGGGAGCCTTTAGGGGCGTGAATGACTAAACAGTGCTACAGTTGGCAATTGTGTTGCCCTAACCTTACAATTTATTACATGACATTATAGGATATATTTTTTAGGCTGGGGCCAGATGCAGTGAACTTGCTGTTCAGAATTCGCAGTTTACAGTCCAATAACCTATCCTAAAAAACTTTCAAAAACTAATTTGCACTGTAAAGCTGAGCATGCTACAGATTTCAAAACGACCATTCTGTTGCGGAAATGTCAGGGATTACATCATTTGTGGTACCTAGAGGGAAATTTGAAGCAGAAATTAGCAATTGTGCCTGGACCTGGCCTTAAGGCCCATTTACACTGGACGATTATCGCAAAAAATTTGGCAATCGTTTTAGCGATAATCGGTGGGTGTAAATGGAAGCTGGGCACCCACATATCCATGGGGGAGTGCTGATAGCATTGTTTTTGGAGAACAAAGGATCTGAGCCCAGCTAATAGCCTCCGGCTATTAGCCTGTGCTGAGTGAAGGCTTCATTAACGTACATAATTGGCATTTAAGTAGCTGAGTAGCTACTTGAATACCAATAATTTTCTATGCAAAATAGCTTGTGTAAATGGGCCTTTATAGTTGTTCCATATATCAGTCTTTGTCAGTGCTTTAGCCAGACTTCACATTCTAATTCAATTTATCTCGATTTCTGTCGGGCTTCTAGCACCATATGTTATGTGGGTAATGTACACCAATATTGGCACCTAGAGTTGCAGGAAAAGTAAGTGAACCCTTTCGAATTACTCATGGAAGTTAATGGGGTCACAGTGTGATTTACAAGTTGCTGAGACAGTGAGCCACAGTTTGCAAAGAGTGCAACCTTTTAGGAGTTTTTGCGATCTGCATGTTATGTTCACTGTAGCTTGCAAGTCACACCTGCAACCCCATTGACTTCAATGAGCGTTTAAGGTCACAGGTCTACACAGCAATCTTTGGTTGTAACCCTAACTAAACTAATACCACCCACACAGTTATGCCATTCACATCTCTTATTAAGCACACTGAGTTAACATCCACAGTAAAGAACAGATTTGTCAGTAACCAAGCTTTGTGTGTCTTTATTTAATAGGCAAATTGCCGGTGAAACTTTCAACTCCTCAGTTGAAACCACTTTACTTTTGCCACCTACTGTACTCCTTGAAGAAGTCATTAAGGGTACTTTTAGGTGGGATGACTGTCGTTCCTGTGCTTTCAGACAGGAGGAATGGCCAGTCAGTGACTAGAGACAGTGCACATCGGAGATCTCTTCTGGGAACCTGCCTCAACTTCCTGTGAACAAGTAGTTAAGACAACGATGACTGAATTCCAGTTTCTACAGAATGAGAAGCTTCTCACCAGTTGCTTAATCTTAGTGAGCTGAAACAAAGCAACTTAGTGATTTCTCTCTCAGCACCCCGTCTGACAATGATCAGTCAAACCTGCTCATTTGAGTGATAGGATCCTTTTACATAGGCCAACGATCGCAGTGGTTCACTTACTTTTCTCCTTGCACTGTGGATGTTTACTCAATGTGCTCAATAAAAGATGTGATTGGTTGTGTGGTGATTTTGTTTTGTAAGCCACAATTAGACAATCTGAAATAGCCGAGCACATGTTATTAGTTGGCAATGCAGAAATCCAGGTAATTCCAATTGGAGAAAAGTTTCTAAAGGATGCCTCCATCTGAACACAACCTCATGCTTGATACCGGTCTATGTTTTGCACGCGTTGTACTACTTGTATTAATGTGTATGTACCCAACTCTTTTTTTTTTTTTTCCCTCCTTCAGCGGTGATGGACATGGTAAAACTAAATGGGAAAGTGACTGTGAAAGATGGAGTGTCTGACCTTCTGAAGTCTTCCCTCCGCTGTCATGTGTGCAAATTACAGCAAGCCACCATTCCTCAGTTAAAAGAGCATTTAAAGAAACACTGCACCTAATCAGGACTGAAGAAATCCCAGTGTGGGATGTAGTTTGGTAATACAATATCGGCCATACAGGCTCTCGCTCTTAAGATTAGTTTACTGTTAACAGGCGCCAGCAGTAATACATACAGCTGACCTGTTTAGCTAATTATTACTTTTTAGTTCATTTTTGTCTTGTAAAGATACTTTATGGTTAGTTGGTTTTTTGACAGTTTCACTTTTTTTTTACTGTAGGTGTTGTACCTTTTTGGAGCACTAAAATTTACAATGTTTTTGAAAACTTTCAGCCCTATGTCTATCCCTAAAATCACCATCAGAACAGATCTCAAATGGTCACCTTTTTGGTGGTCTTAGACAACCTGCTGAAAACAGGCAGATCCCCTTATTCAGATGGCTGATTGCAGGAAACCATTGGCATACAAAAAAAGGCAACAAGTCCTGCAAAAATCAAGCGGTCGTCCAGCGCTGTAGCTGAAACAAGGTTCTATCTCTTGAAGATGGTGATACAAGTAAAAAAAAAAAGCTGTGAAAAATGCTTTTGTTGGCAAAAGTAGTAGAGAAAACGAAAGCAAATAGAAACATTTGGTTTTGCCGTAACCACCCTGATCTACAGAATAAGGAAAACATTGCTTATACCGCATAGTGAACAGATGCCTAAAATAAGTATCAGATTGGCATTTCCTTTTTTTTTTTTTGGCTGTCTTTTTTTTAAAAAAAATCAAAAATGTTGCTGCGCCGCAAAATGGTACCCATGAAAACCTCCTCTTATCCTGCAGAATAACCAGCCCTCGCGGAGCATCGTAGATGGAAAAGCTTCAGAAACGAGAGTTCTCTTACTGGCAGGAAAAATTGGCCCAACAAGAGCGGCCACAAAATCCACAAGGGGCCCCTTCACTGAGGCCGCTGTTTGGGTCATTTTACACAATGGGGCCATGGGGGAGATATTTCTAAAGACTGCAGATTCAGGGTAATAAATATTGAGTTTTGTTTTTCCAACTTCTGTTGTATTACAGGTTTTTGATTGAAAATGACTTAACTTTTTTTTTTTTTAACAAAAAAAAATATTATCCTCCACTTTGCTTTAGTTCTTGTGAAACGCCAAACGAGTTAAGATTTTGAAAACTTTGAGGCGCGCTTTTTAAAATAGACCGAAATCCGCGCCTGCTATTATACGCTGGGTAAAAAGACAGGGCTGGGTTGTAATTGAGCCCCTCGCAAGCAGGATCAGACAGCATTCAGCAAGAGTAGAAATCAAACAGAGGATTAGTGAAGAGACCACTGCATTATATGCAGACAATACAGTGCCATTTCTTGGGGATGCTGGGAAATCACTGGAAACAGCTATATGAATGATCAGTGAATATGGGAGTTACTCCGGCCTAGGGATCAACTGGGATAAGTCAATAATATTACCACTAGACAACCCTGGCTTGTCTGTCTGTATCAAACAGGCTCCGATTTGGGTGTGTATATACCCAGAACCTTCACAGACTACACTAAACTAAATCCAGACCCACTGTTTATTAGATTTAAAGGGGTTGTCCCGCGCCGAAACGGTTTTTTTTTTTTTTTTCAACAGCCCCCCCCCCCCCCGTTCGGCACGAGACAACCCCGATGCAGGGGTTAAACAAGAACACCGGACAGCGCTTACCTGAATCCCCGCGCTCCGGTGACTTCTTACTTACATGCTGAAGATGGCCACCGGGATCTTCTCCCTCGGTGGACCGCAGGGCTTCTGTGCGGTCCATTGCCGATTCCAGCCTCCTGATTGGCTGGAATCGGCACGTGACGGGGCGGAGCTACACGGAGCCCCATTGAGAAAAGAAGAAGACCCGGACTGCGCAAGCGTGTCTAATTTGGCCATTAGACGCTGAAAATTAGACGGGCTCCATGGAAACGAGGACGCCAGCAACGGAATAGGTAAGTGAAAAATTTCTTATAACTTCTGTATGGCTCATAATTAATGCACAATGTACATTACAAAGTGCATTAATATGGCCATACAGAAGTGTATAGACCCACTTTGTTTCATGGGACAACCCCTTTAAGCAAAGATTAGAGGTAGGGTGTAAACATCCCCTCTGGGTAGGGAGGAGAGCAAATTTAATTAAAATGTTCAGTAAGTATAGCAACCCTGCCATCCAGACCAATTTGGTACAATAGATTGTTCAAAGCTTTTCCTATAAGGTCAACTGCCCAGCCAGAGACCTTATATGGAGAAGAAGAAAAAAAAGTATAAAACAAGAGAAACTCTGTAAATACGATTTTCTAGGTACCTGCGTCACGCCTATCAGCCAGAACAGGGTTTCATGGAATTGAAATCACTAATTTCGCAGTAGCAGAAGTCCTAGATACATCTGTTTTTGAAACCAAGAAACATTGTTATATACCAATTTGCAAAACCGTCTAAACTCGCGGAGCCTAGATGTGGCCAAGAGTAAGTGGCCGGTGGATATTGGACCTACAGAGGACCCCCAGTGGAGCAAAATACTGCAGTAGACCCTCCCCCAAATTATCCGAGTAATTCGCAGATTATACTTACTGTATAGAGTGTACTGTACGCCTCCTTTTCTATATAAAATAGGGGTGAGGGACAGCTCTCTGTGTACAATGTAAAATCCATACTGCAGAACTAATACACTAATGATGTGATAATGTCCAAAACTTCAGATATTGGACAAAGGTGAGCGCTCTGCTGAATGCTATGTATGGGGTCACCCTGGACCTCACACTGCTGCTCTGTATCCTCGGGTAAACTATCTACCAGTGGCAATGGTGAGACTCATATATATCGCCAGGAAGTGGATAGCACAGGATTGGTTAAGGAAACCCCCCCACAATAAGAGAATTTAGAGATGAACTCAACAGATTATTACCATGGGGATATACCTCATACGTAAAGCGGACCACAAATACAAAGTTATGGTTAAATTGGTTGAGTACTTCAGGATTGGTGCCGTTCAGTTTACTCACTCGTATTCCATGGGGATGATTGTCACAAAAATGTAGGAAGGGAATGCTAAATGACTTGGAGAGTGAGCGGTGGCCCCAGGATTAAATATGAAAGGGGATAGAATTGTCAAAGTTTAGTTGCCTACACTCCAGGGGGGGGGGGGGGGGGGGATGGTTGATTGAACTGCAGAGATACATTTTTAGATAAATTGTAAACCATCTGCCTCTATAGACGACCAGATTCCACAGCAGAGGCGGCCTCTATGGACTTATGTTAGAATATCTTGCTGAAAGCATGAATGGACTAGAAGTTATTTACATGAGTGAGCTTTAACCCCTTAGTGACCACCCTATAGTGTTTTTACGTCCTGCAGCTGCAGGACGTGTATGGAGGGGAGGTAGCGCCGCTATCTCCCTCCATACAGCGCGGGCGTCAGCTGTTTATTACAGCTAACACCCGTGGGCAATAGCCACGTTCGGCCGATCGCGGCTATTAACCCTTTAAATGCCGCTGTCAATTGTGACAGCGGCATTCAAAATCCCCCGACCGCTGTTTGGGGGTCCCGCACGGCCCCTCCCCCCGCGGTGAGATCGGGGGATCCATGCAGGTGTCATGGCAGCCGGGGGCCTAATGAATGGCCCCAGGGCTGCCTTAGCAGACTGCCTATCAAGCCATCCACACAGGGTGGCTTGATAGACTGCTTGTAAGAAAGCAGTATGACGTAATGCTATAGCATTACCTCATACTGCAGGAGCGATCAAAGCATCGCATGTTAAAGTCCCCCAGGGGGACTTCAAAGTAAAGTTAAAAAAAAAAATCAATAAAGTTTTTCAAATTGTAAAAAAAAAAGTTATAAAAGTTGAAATCACCCCCCTTTTGCCATATCAATCACTAAAATCTAAATCATAAAATAAAAATATGTATTTGGTATCGCCACGTCCGTAAAAGTCCGATCTATCAAAGTAGTGCATTATTTTTCCTGCACGGTGAACGTCGTCCGAAAAAAAAAAATAATGCTAGAAATACACTTTTTTAGTTACCCTGTCTTCCAGAAAAAATGCAATAAAAAGCGATCAAAAAGTTGTATGTATTCCAAATTGATGCTGTCGGAAACTACAGGACATCCCGCAAAAATTGAGCCCTTGCACAACTACATTGACAGAAAAATAAAAAAGTTATTACGCGCACAAAATGACCGCAGAAAATAATTGAAAAAAAAATCTTAAAAAAAAATACAAGTACTACAGCAAAAAAAAAACTATATAAGTTTGGTATCGTAGTAATCGTACTGATCCATAGAATAAAAATATCAGGTCGTTTTTGTTGCAGTTTGTGCGCCGTAGACACAGGACGCACCGAAAGATGGTGGAATGTCGTTTTTTTTGTCCATTTCTCTCCGCTAAGAATTTTTAAAAAGTTTTTCAGTAAATTATATGGTACAATAAATAGTGCCATTGAAAAATACAACTCATCCCGCAAAAAACAAGCCCTCATACAGCGACGTCGATGGATAAAAAAAGGAGCTACGATTTTTTTTAAAAGGGAGTAGGAAAAAACAAAAATGGAAAAAAGCAAAAAAGCCCGGTCACTAAGGGGTTAAAGGGGTTGTCCCGCGCCGAAACGGGGTTTTTTTTTCCACCCCCCCGTTCGGCGCGAGACAACCCCGATGCAGGGACTTAAAAAAAAAACCGCACAGCGCTTACCTGAATCCCCGCGCTTCGGTGACTTCTTACTTACCGGTTGAAGATGGCCGCCGGATTCTTCTCCATCGGTGGACCGCAGGGCTTCTGTGCGGTCCATTGCCGATTCCAGCCTCCTGATTGGCTGGAATCGGCACGTGACGGGGCGGAGCTACAAGGAGCCGGCATCCTGCACGAGCGGCCCCATTGAGAAAAGAAGAAGACCCGGACTGCGCAAGCGCGGCTAATTTGGCCATTAGACGCCGAAAATTAGTCGGCTCCATGGAAACGAGAACGCTAGCAACGGAGCAGGTAAGTGAAAAACTTCTTATAACTTCTGTATGGCTCATAATGCACAATGTACATTACAAAGTGCATTAATATGGCCATACAGAAGTGTATAGACCCACTTGCTGCCGCGGGACAACCCCTTTAAGGGAGTGGGGTTGAATTATGTAATGGGTTAATGTCTGTTACAAAAAAATAAAGCATTTTCAATAAACATTAAAAAAAGTCACGGGGGAAGTGAACTTCCGACACCACAATCAGAGGGTGTTCATGAGCTAGCATGGCAGTCAGAGACTGCTGAAACCTCCAAGGGTTGCCACTAGAGATGAGCGAACGTACTTGTTTCGAGTAATTACTCAATCGAGCACCGCGATTTTCGAGTACTTCAGTACTCGGGTGAAAAGATGCGGGGGGAGGCGTGGCAGCGCGGGGGGTAGTAGTGGGGATCCCCCTCTCTCTCCCTCTCCCCCCCCCCCCACTCCCCCACGGTGCCCCCCGAATCTTTTCGCCCGAGTACAGAAGTACTCGAAAATCCCGGTACTCGGGCGAAAAAGGGGCGTGGCCGAGTAGGTTCGCTCATCTCTAGTTGCCACTCATAGATGCCTATCAATCCCTGAGGCTGGGCTTGAAAGGCAACCTCAAAAATTGCTATATACTGCAATACTGTAGTACTGCAGTATATAGTGCAAACAAATGATTGCAAGTTCAGGTTCGCAGTGGGGACTAAAAAGTATTGGGAAAAAATTAAACCAAAAATTAAGTTTAAAAACTTCCTCTTCTCATTTTTCTGGTTAAAAAAATAAACTACATATCTGGTATAGCCATGTACGTAAAGCTCCAAACTATTAAGATATCACAAAATTTATTTATCACACACAGTGAAGGCCGTAACAAAAAAAGGTGCCACCATTGTTTTTCTCAAATCCCCGCACCCAAAAGATGTGATCAAAAAGATGTATGCACCCAAAAATGGTAATAAAAACTACAGCTCTCGATACAGAATAGTTGACGGAAAAATAGTTATTCTGAGCTTAAAGGTCCAGTGGGCGGTCCTATCGGTGATTGACAGCTGTGTAGGAATGTATATACCGCCCACTGGACCTCTAAATTCAGAATGAGATTGAAATTAAGAAAATGCAAGTTGGGGTTCGTTCACACGGCCGTATTCGTGCTGCGTATCATGCAGTGGATAGAACGCACTGATTTGAATGGGTTCATACACTTAAGCACATTTTGTCACACAATGTGTGATCACAGGAAAAAATATGCGGCATGTCCTATCTCGGTAGGCATTTGAGCACGCTGGAGCGCATTGAAATCTAGGGGCTTGCGTAAATGCACAGAAAACTGTGATTTTGTGCGTATTTACGTGTGCAAACACAGTGTATATGCGCACACAAATACACGCCGGCGTGGACTAAATACTCTGCTGCGCAGACAGGCGACGTATTTGCATGGCAAAAATGCACTTACACCTGTGTGAACCTGGCCTTATACTGAACTATATCTGCTCTAGAACATGCTGCCTGCAGAATAGACCAGTATCAATGTACCAGGTTCCCTTCAATGCCTAAAGTACCAATTACCGCGTTCGCCCCTATTCATATGGTGGATTTTGCATCTGATTCGATGCAAAATCTGCATCCAAAAGTGCACCTTTTATTTAAATGGAAATCTGCAGTGTAGTTTATATGGCAGGGAATTCCCCACCCCCCACAGGGCGAAAAGGCTGTGTCTCATTGCTCCATTATCCCGCCACTATATGCACTGCTGACTTGTAACACTGTGTAAGAACTATGACATCATAGTAGTGGCAATAGTAGAAGCTACCTATAGAGTTGTTGCTCAGTGCACCAATGGAGGGCTGTAGCATGGACCACGTCAGGACTTCTAAAGCAATCCTTAAGAGGGGGCTGTGGGCTACAGCTACTGTTCTGCCCGGACCTGCTAAGAGAGCTCTGCTAGTTAGCAATAATGCAAACACAGAAGTACAAAGCACGGTAAGGGCAAAGGTCGTAAAAGATACAAGGCCAGTGATAATTGACATAGGAACAAGTTCTTGTAAAATTGGATATGCAGGGGATGCAAAGCCTTCGTTTATTGTATCATCTCGAGTGGGAAAGCTGGGAGATAACCTCAAGGAACACTTCATTGGGAAAGAAAGCGATATTTATTCCAACATCTCCCAAAAGTTTGCAGATCCCATAAGACACGGTATAATTGTGGACTGGGATTGCATTGAAGCTACATTGGAATACCTTTTTGTTGAAGAGATGAAGATCCGACCGATTGACCACCCCGTTCTGTTATCTGATCCTCCACTGAGCCCAATCACCAACCGAGAGAAATACACAGAGATGATGTTTGAGACCTTCAACATCCCAGCTTTCCATATAGCTCATCAGTCAAGACTATCTATGTACTCCTATGGAAGGACGTCCAGCCTCGTCGTAGAATGTGGCCATGGTGTGTCGTATGTAGTCCCCATCATTGACGGACATGTTCTGCCAAGTTTAATACGCAGAGCAGATTATGCAGGAGCGGATGTTACAAAATACTTAATGCAGCTTTTAAATGGAAGTGGCCAGACATTTAATGAAGAGCACCTGGACATACTAGAAGACATAAAAAACAAATATTGCTACATGGCCTTAGACTTTAATAATGAGATAGCTTCACCATCAACTAAGTACTTAATGGAGTATAAGCTACCGGATGAACAGAAAATCACTATAGGAAAGCAAAGGTTCATATGTCCCGAAATGCTTCTCCAGCCATCACTAATAGGTTCACCTCAACCCGGTCTTCAAGACATGACCATGACTTGTATTAATAGGTGTGATGCTAGTTTTACGGAGAGCATGCACAACAACATTTTGCTATGTGGAGGTATGACTATGCTCAAAGGATTCCCTGAGCGCTTTAGGAAGGAACTGAACAAGCTTCCATCTCATCAGACACCTTGTGTTGTAGCTTGGCCCGGACGACAATTTTCAGCCTGGAAGGGTGGCTCTGTCTTGGCATCCCTAAATTACTTCCAACAGATCTGCTTGTACAGAAGGGAATATGAAGAGTATGGTCCTTCCATCGTCTACAGGCA
Source organism: Eleutherodactylus coqui (assembly GCF_035609145.1). Classification (NCBI taxonomy): domain Eukaryota; kingdom Metazoa; phylum Chordata; class Amphibia; order Anura; family Eleutherodactylidae; genus Eleutherodactylus; species Eleutherodactylus coqui. Next base: position 196,328,753 of record NC_089843.1, on the reverse strand, counting down.
ATGCTTCTGAGCAGTAACAACAACACTAAAAGGGAATATTTACCGCAATGATGCCAAATAAACAGACTAAAGAACATGTGTTCCCTGCGTGTGTGTCATCCTTACATGTTATTACTGACACTCTGATTGTTCTTTGCAGTACATCTACCTTTATCCATTGAGTCGGGCCGACTCTCAGACCCTTTATGTATCAGCGCTCTCCATGCGGTTCTGTTCTGTACGGATTCTTTCAGTTCAATCATTTACATGTTGGTTTCGGCTGTGACTATGATTCCAGCGCGTTCTTTGGCGGCAGGTCTTTTGCCGCTGACTACTCCAAGCATATCAGTGTATATACTCTTAGCACTTCTATTTATCTTAGGGACGGCAGACCTTTATATGCACCTAATATTACTACACCCGCCACAACAGAAAAGTACAAGAACATCTTGGGGTTTAGAGATACTAAGGCAACGCAAGAAACAGAATAGTTTGTACAAGTGAAGTGTAAGGAAAAGCAGTAGATTGTTACTAAGCAGAAGGCAAAAAAAAGCTGGTTTTGAAAATGTTTTAAGCTTTAATACATATAAACAGATCATATATAAATAACAGGCTTCATATTTGAGTGTACAGACCGGTGGAAGAAGTACGGCGATGTCAGCAGATACAAACAAACCCCCACAAGGACTTCATATATGCAGTTAGGTTCCAAAGTATTTGGATAGTGATACAATTTCATAATTTAGCTTTTGCACATGAGTAACAGGCGTCTCTCCGCAATTTAAGGGGTTTAGTAAAAATATTGCATTAACAGTTTACATACTGTAGTCCCTCTATTTTCACACGCTGCAAAACAATTGTGTATGGCTGGCCCGTTACCCTAATGTGTCATGAAATCCTGCACTATATGTTGGTATTGCTGTAGGCGCAAACAGGGCGGCTGCCGGCTACAGCGGGTGTTTGTTAACGGATTGTTATATGGTGGCACAGTCTTTCAGATAAGCATTTCTTTCTCGCTGTCTGTAACGGTTTTATGGGTAAAACTGGTCAGGAAAAGCTGCTTCACGACATCAAAGGCAAGAACAGTCAAGGAGGTCGGCACATCGATGTGAATGCCTACAATCAATGTAATAAACACAAATGGCTTATCTCATGTTGCCAAATAAAACTTTGCTAGAAAACATCTGGAACGTTCTGGAACAAGATTGTTTGGGGAGATGAAACCATGATGAACTTGTACCAGAATGATGGAGAGAACACAGTATAAAAGAGAGAGGATTGTGATCCACGTCATCTGTTGCACGTGACGGCAGTGGTATGGCACGGGCATGGAACTGGGTCACGGGTATTTACTGATGAGGTCACTGTGGAGAGATGTAGCAGGATGAAGTGTAGCGATATATATCTTCTCATTCAAATGTTACCAAACACAGGACCGTTCTTCATGGTATAGATGGATGACAACCCACAAGACATATGCAAAAGAACTCTCACGATTCAAGCGCTTCTTCGGGCATGCTCACAACGTGCATCTGATACTTAATCCGCAACAGAAATCTGAGGTCGGGTCTTGGAATAGTAAGTACCATGGATTTGCACGTGGATTTACCCGCAGTCCATATCGGGGGGTATTTAGCCAGTCAACGGGGCAAATCCTTGTATGACCACTGCATGCAGTTTCCACACCAACTAGAGTATTTTCTAGGACGTGGATTTCCACAGCATTCAATTGACAGCTAAAATGGCATGGATTTTGGTATGGAATCCACAGCAAAATTATGCTTGGTTAAAAACTTGATATTAATGTTTGCCGAATTACTCTTGAGTCTGTGAAAAAGGAGAGACTATGCAAAAAACAGCTGTAATTAGCAAACCATTAAAGCAATATTTTTCATAACCCTCAAAGCTGAAAAAGTGCCCACTTAAATCATGACTTGATGGCTTTATTTTGTGGTGATATATAGAAGTTAAAAGGCAATCTGTCAGCTTGAGCATGTTGTGCAGCCTGCAGGCATCATGTTATAGAACAGGCGGAGCAGAATTAGATCTAGTTTTATGGGGAAAGATGCAGTATAACTTGTATTTTCTTCATTTATATCTCTGGTCGTTCTGAGCTTCATAGTCCAGGGGGCGGAACTATCAGTGATTGACAGCTGGGTATGACTGTACATACAAGAGCTAGCTGTCAATCATTGATAGCTCCGCCCACCAGCTAAGAACGAGCAGAGATATATAAATGAATAAAGTACAAGTTATACTGGATCTTTCCCCATAGAACTATATATCCGTCTGCTCCGATCCTCCGGCTCTATAACATCATGCCTGCAGGTTGGACGGCATATTTAAACTGACCAATTCTCTTTAAATTATGACAATTGTGTCACTGTCCAAATACTTTTAGAGTCCCCGTATTTCTTTGTCTGCAAGATATTGATCTTAAATAGAGAAAGAGATAGTCTTTAGTCAAGTAGGTCAAGCTTCCACTGAATGGTTTTTCTAAGTTTCGGAGTGAGGCGTTCAGTGTCTGAAAAGGTAAAAGAAAATCGATTTTAAAAAAACAAACACAAACAATGGCTAGATTAAAAAAAAAAAAAAAACACGACTCCACAGAGTACTTACAAAAGTGCCTTTTTGATACAGTTTTTAAAGCCAAAACAAAAGTTGTAGATCGGAAAGAATCTTTTTTTTTTTTTTTTCCAATGTAACACCCTTCCCTTTACAATCCACACAGCAATAAGCCACATGCGGTGAAGGCGCCCTTAGCGAGTCGGCTTATTAAAGGGGCACCACAGCTTTGGAATGCTGGATGTCGACCTGATTTCACACTACTTATACCCCTGCATTTAGCATATATGTCAGGAAAGCTCTATTGGGTGATGAACTCCATTATAGTCAGTGGGGTCAACTAAGCAACGTTTGTCTCACTGGAGTGCCAAATCCAGTACTACATTGATTTTCGTTGTTCACGCCCTATGACAGAGTCGAATAACAGAAACCCCCGAGCACAGATGTAAACAGAACCTGAAACTGATAGCAGTGCAGCCAGCGGGTGATGGATCTGTTAGAGCAGGGGCACCGCCGGGAACTTTTGCTCTAAACACAAGGCCCGCGGTCCGAATCCAGCCCGCTGCCTTGTGCTATCTGGCCCGCGGCGTGCCGACGCCGCTCACCACTGAAGCGATTACCAGCGGGGGAGCCGCAGCTCCCCGCTGGTAATCGCGCTGATCCCGGTGCACACTGACCTCAATGTGCAGCCAGGATTCTCCTCCCCGAGTCCCCTGCTCATTAGTTCCGCAGGAGAGGACTCGGGGAGGAAGCGTGCCGGGCTGCACACTGACGTCAGGGCAAGCAGACAGAGAGCGACGCTGTAGTAAGTATATGGGTTGGGGGGATGCTTACTACTGAGCGGGGGAAGGGGGGGGGGGGCAACTTATTACAGGGGAAAGGGCTGCTTATTAATTGAGGGGGGGGGGGGGGGTTGGTGGCTGCCTATTACTGGGGAGGGGCTGCCTATTACTGGAGGGATTGCTTACTGAGGGGCGGGGGCTGCCCACTACTTACTGAGGGGCGGGGGCTGCCCACTACTTACTGAGGGGCGGGGGCTGCCCACTACTTACTGAGGGGCGGGGGCTGCCCACTACTTACTGAGGGGCGGGGGCTGCCCACTACTTACTGAGGGGCGGGGGCTGCCCACTACTGAGGGGCGGGGGCTGCCCACTACTGAGGGGCGGGGGCTGTCTATTACTGAGGGGCGGGGGCTAAATTATATGCTGCCCTATTTGTGTGCTGGGGGGGGATAGATTATATACTGCCCTATGTGTGTGCTGGGGGGGGGGGGGATTATATACTGCCCTATGTGTGTGCTGGGGGGGGGGGATAGATTATATACTGCCCTATGTGTGTACTGCCAGGACATTCTAAATGTCATAATTAAATAAGAATGCACTAAACTCCAACCCCCTTCATAACCCCGCCCCATATAACCAAAGTCCCACCCAACCCTGCCGGGCCTAGTAAAAATGGTCTTGCTTGAAGCCGGTCCCTGGTGCCAAAAAGGTTGGGGACCACTGTGTTAGAGGGATGCCTAACATTCACCCATAGGCTATAATGACATACGTTTAACGGATCTCATTAAACTGGATTCACAAAGTATTCTTGCTCTCTATTGAACTTTCCAGAAGGAACATCTGAATACCTAAAGATGGTATTTGAACGTATCCCAAAGCAGAACTCTTACTTTAATGAGGCACGGTGGCATCATTGGACTCCACTTGAGCCGCTTTCTGTTTGTTCTTTTTGGAGGATATAATAGTATATACTCTACTACACTACTGCGTCCGTCTGGTGTGAGATGAGAAGATTCTGCTCCTCGTCCTTAGAAACACGAAAAACAATACTCCCCTTGTCCCCTTCAGTGGCGCACCGGTCTCCTCAGCTTCAGGCTGGGAATTATCACGGCTAGGTTTACACTTGCTTTTTGTAGAATATTTCTTTGCGGTCATTGATATCAGATTGTCCCAGGCTTACATTAGTCTCTAAACTGTCTAAAATATCTGCTATAGTTTGTAACCTAATGGCAGGAAAATACTAATCATGGAAAATAAGCTGGAGTGTTTTAGTTGGGAGTCCCAGGGAAATCAATAACGTCATGATCAGATCATGACACAAAACAAAAAGATTAAAAGGGTTTTTCCAGGCAGCGCTGCTTGTCAGTGCCGGGATACACCGGGGTCGGAGTGGAAGCTGCAGCTCCTCCTCTGTAGCGGCCAGCACTTGTAATTGCAGGTGCAGCTCATTGAAATCAATGGGACCCCAGCCTGGAATTACAAGCACAGCTGCCATTGATTTCAATGAGAGCTGCGTCTTCAATTACGAGTGCCGGCAGCTACTCGGTGGGAACAGCAACTTCTACTCCGACCCCAGGATTTCCCGGCAGAGACAGCGCTGCCTGGAAGGCCCCTTTAAGAGTGAACCCAGCCACGAGTCACTTTCTCATGAAGCATTCTTCATCAGTATCTGTTAGCCAAAACCAGAAGAGGACATGTCACGGATGCCAGAGCAATAAACCATTTGACCTTCTAGAATAATCCATGGGAACGTAGAGACTTTAAATCATAATATCCGTTTTTGCATTAAGACTGGGTTGCATTTACTGCATAACATAACTGGAACAGAAGCAATACTTTCTCCTGTAGCTCAGTTATACAAGAACATTAACCTAGTTTTACTGCAAGAATTGTTATGTAGAACCAGGAGTGGAGCCTACAGAGAGAAAATATGCAAAGATGTGCTCCCTTTCCACATTTAAGACCAACTCTTGTTTTTGGTCTCACAAATACTGATGCCATATACTATATATTAGATAGCTCTATAGGACCCACCCCTCCCAAATGATGGTCAAAATCACACACTTCTGATGGGTTCTTACCTTGCTCTGCGGGTTTTGTTGTTCTCTGTTGTTGATAAGAGGACATTATGCTATTAGCAGTAGAATGAGGACCCAGAACCTGGAAATAAAGGAACATTGAACTGAAACACATCCGCAAATTGCTTATATGTGAGAATATGTAGGCCTGGTTTACAGACCGCAGCTTTTACATGCATTATGAATCCAAATAGAAAACTTAGGGGGTGGTCTAGTGGGCGGTCCTTTCAGTAACTGACAGCTGTGTATGACTGTACATACAGGGAAGACTGTCAATCAATGATAGCTCCGCCCACTGGACTCTTCAGCTCAGAAGTTTATACTGACTATTTGCCCATAAAATTATATATCCATCTTCTCAGCTCCTCCGGCTTTATAAAGGCCCATCTACACACACACACACACAGATAGCTTTCAAAAGATTGAAAGATCAGCGATCGTTTTGAATAAAGTACTAAAGGCCCATTAACGCGCAGCAATGATCGCTCAAACGACAGTTTGAGTGACAGCTTTAAGCGATAATTTTGCATAAGCTATTAAGTAGCTACTTGGCGTGCAATTGAAGCCTTTAGCTGAATGTAGTTAATAGCCAGAGGGCTCTTATCTCCATTCAGCTGCTTTGTTCTCTGACAGGAAACAATACTATCAGCACTACCCGCGGAGAACTCAGCGTGTGGTCCTGATAAGACCACAGGACGATTTTTAGGTTGACCAGAATTTAGCAATCAGCTAGCAGTGCATGAAAAGTGCACGATGGCCGCACGTTTAGACAAAATGATTATCGCTTAAACAATCGCTTTTTAGCGATTTTTGAGAGATCATCCCTCTGTTTAAATGGGCCTTAATAGGCACTAATTGCTATTAGTACTTTATTAACTTCATTTGCATGCTAATGGGCTTCTGGAAGCTGTTATAGAACTCGGCAGGAGTTCTGAGCTCTGTAATTAGCTCCATTGTTTAGACAAAGGCTCCCTTTGGAGAATTCAGCAACATGGACAGCAGACACAGCCTGTGGTCCTGCTTACCAGCTGTTCTGCTTTTGGGGCTGAGAACTGAGAACAGCTGTAACAATGTATCAGCTGTAATCAACTCTCCCTGGGCAGAACACAGCATGTGGTCCTGCTTATCAGCTGTTCTGCTGAAGGAAGGTTTTAAAGCAGAGCTGAAAACAGTCGTTTGTCCTAAGAGTGAAAGATGGACACATTTAAACAACATTTATTCCTCAAAAGACGGCTTTTGAGCGAATTTTGAGCAATAATCATTGTCTAAAAGGGCCTTAACATGATGCCTAAAGTGTGTAAAGCATGTCCCAGCTGACAGGTTTCCTGTAAGCCCATACTGGTAAATCCAGATGCTGGTTTAAAGACAATCTGTCATGGAGGTATGTACTGCCATAAGTATGTGGTCTGTGACTAAGTTCCCACTGAATGCAGGGGCCGCTATTTGGAGTTTTAAAGCTGCAGTTATCTTCACGCACCGTACAAATGGCTGCTCTGTGGTAAAGGTGCAAACATACTAGCTGACAAATAAAAGGCTTCAGACACAAAGTCGCAGCATGTCCTATTTTTGCCCAATTCTCGGACGAAAATGGCACATGTACATATGCAGGGTCCCGTCCGTGTGCAGTCCCATGTGAGTTGCACCTAAGAACATCCGGCGCAACTTCAAAATTATCTGTATGCAGGAAGCCTAAGGAAAGAAACTCCCCGTGAAGACATCCAGATAAAGCTCCATACAAGCCTGCATTACAGCTCCATTTATGAGCCAGAGAGGCAGAACTAAGTAGGGAGTCCGATCACATCCTGTAAGACTAGACAACTACTTACCAAAGCGAGTGCATCAAAACTCAGAGTAGTAAGTAACCAAAGTTTGGTACTTCTGGCCACTTTCTGGTTTGCAGTAGAGTACATCTTTTGGGAAATGAAGTGCAGCCATGTTGGTTCCACTACTGAATTCATTTCACAGAAATTAATCGTAAAACTGTCACTTTTTAGCCTCTTCTACCAAAAGCTGGAGCGCCTACAGATGGTGAAGCTGGGACTGTGTGTCTTAAGTTATAAATATTTGCCAAGTTCACCCTTAAGAACGAACCTTTTCTCTCCAAGACAAATGCAGCCTAGTTGATACTTACCGGAGCTGCGACAGATGGCGGTGTAGAGGGGGTCCAGATGTCTGGTATGGAGGCCTCCAACAACTGGAGCAATTCCTGATACACACGCTGTAGTTCTCTTGCATCCGTGTCATACAGAAACAGGACAAGCGCTTTCAAGAGACTATTCACCTCACCTGCAAAACACAGAAATTAAATGTTTTTCTCTACTGTTTTCCATCATTTTAATATTTCCTAGGCTTGTCAGAAATTTATTTTTTTTGTTCCATCCCATTTGGTGCGGATTTACACTTGGCTTTTGCTGAGGAGGAGCAGCAGATCTTACTCTGTCATCTTAGAGGCGTGAAATCTGTGGCAGATCCACAGCAAAATCCGCACCAGTGGATTTTAAAGTTTTTTTTTGTTTGTTTGTTTTTTTTAAATTTAAACTCGTTTTATTGAAAACTAAATAAATGACAACATCTTTTGTAGCATTGTAGTACATCCAAAGGCATGACAGATTAACATACAGCTGAGAACATAGGACAAAGGGGGCAATTCACCCCAATAACTAAGTCTTTACATAGAGGGAAAGAGAAGGAGTTTAGACCCATTGTTAGTGGGCCTCTGGTTCCAGCCCCAAAATGTGCCTGTTAATGGGGCGTCTCTGAATCATTGAAATAGAGGATGAGGGTAAGCGTGGAAGGTAGGACATTAGTGGGGAACCGTACCATAGACTCCACACCTTATAAAATTTTCCTGGACATCTGCGTCCTTTATAAACTTTAAAGTGCTTTTTGCTGTAAATTTTACGCTGCGGAAAATCCGTAACAGATCCACTACATGTGAACACAGCCTAAAACTGAAATCGCACAACATTTTCATCAATCCCAAGTGCAGCATATCCTTAATCCTTTTTAACAGATTTAATAAAAAAGACCCTATTAAATCCCTACCTATAAAGCAGAACCCCCGCCCTGACAATGGTGACCCTGCTCTCCTTCGTACACCCTTATTTTTAGTGAAAGAGATAGGTAGTAGGGAAACATCAAGACAGGTGGTAGAACAAAAGCTTCAAGTCAGAGATATAAATACAATCCAAGTTCAAAACTAAAACATCAGAATATATCATCTCCAAATTTAATCTGGAAAATACAATTTTGGAGCACATAGGGACAAGAACTACAACTTCGTCAGAAAGTGTAGAACAGTGTAGTGTTAAAGGGACTAGATTTCTCTATCAATAGCCTGCCACACCCAACAAACAAAAAGGAGTGCCGATATATCTCCCCCTCATGGTTGATCAGGGAACCAACATGAAATTAATGTCCTTAAAACAAGAAATGAGGATATCAAAAATACTTAGAAACAGAAATACTTGCGACCACCATAATAATTACTAGCAAATCACTGGTAAGCATCAGTGACAAAGTTCCATCAGCCAGTAATTCATACGTGCCAAAATATTGCAGTTTACTGCTAATACTGACCACCTCCCTCTTACAATAGCTTAGAAGGTATTAAATAAAGTATGCCCCCTCACGGTAGAGCCATCTTATCACATCCATCATGTAATGTAGGACAACGCTTCTCCTTAACAGGGCTGAGCTGCAACAGCAAACACAATCCATGAACAGACTTGTGCATCGCCCAAACATGGAACATGCTGCGATTCTTTCCGTCACACAGCATTGCTTCGAGAGACAAAACTCGCCCATGTAATCACAACCACTACAAATAATGGGTTGTATCTTCGTGCGTCTCGCAATGCGCAGAACTTGCACGATTTTCTCGGCCATGTGAAGGCACTCATCACTTGGTTTCCATGAAGCCACAACTCACTTCTCATGCTGTCCACTGTACGGAGAATTTCCCCCAGTGCTTCCAGAAGCGCCACATCTTCCAGGGGGCTGCCTTCCTTCAGACTGTGCTTTTTGCGTTCTGCTTTCCGACGGTTCTTAGATGATCTCCTGCAGGGAGGAGGAGGACGTCACTACTTGTGCCGATTAACACATACAATTTTATATTTGCACAACTTACGAGGAAATTCTTGAATTACTGTGCGAATATTTCCCACTCGTATCGCTGGCTGTCATGACGCTGCTGGTGTCGGAGAACAGGTCAGACTCGGGGCCTCCCGGGAGTTCATCATCTAATAAAACAAATATCAAGTACATTTTAGTGATCTACATTTTATGGGGCGTTGACAATATTTTTAGGAATAAAACAGAAAACTTCCAGGAACAAGAAAAAACAACAAATAGTTACAAGTTATTCTGTAAACTAAATCATGCTGAGAGAACTGCGGTCACAATTTATGACACAAACTGCACATCAGCCAACCAGAAACCCGTCACCGAGACCGCAACCTCTAAATTATCTAAAGGGGAAAAGGGTATTGACCCATCTAAATGACACAATATAGGCCTGTGGAAAGCAGATGAGTTATAATCCATGTGTATGTCTGGGTTGCATCCATGTCTATTGTGTGTCACCCCCCCCTTTTTTAATCCGACACTCAAAAAATATGGAAGGCGGTTCAATTTTATTTGTGGAAAAACAGAGAAACCACGGATGTCCTTTGTGTCCTGCATTTCTTTTTGTGCCCGCACTGACGTGACAGCATGACTGTTGTCTGAGAAGTTGGGCCACAATACGTTTTTTTTTTCTTTAATGGACAGTAAAAAAAAACGCAAAGAAGAAGAAAGAAAAAACAAAACCATGTCTTTATAGCCTCATTGACTGTAATAGGTAAGTGTGCTGTCCGTTTCCAGTCTGTTACATGGGCAATTTGCACAACCATGTGCTGTCTGTATTTACAGTAAGTCCCAGGACATACTTTTCAGAAAGAAAAAACCTGCTAAAAAGTGCCTGCATACTTTAGGCTGATGTCAGGGAGGTCTGGTGGTGCCTAACCTCCCTTAATGATCCAGCAGAGCACTAATAAAACATTCTGCCTTGTCATTGAGGGGAACTGTGCAGCGATACGCTCCATGGCTACACTGTTTTTTTTTTCCTCTCAAAACTGATCTAGACAAGTGAAAATGTTGATCGCTCACCAAATAATCTGAGAAACAAAGGCTGCTAGAAAGCTTACACTCCTCCCCTGGTGGTGCAGTTCTCCTCTGTAGAATATACAGCAGGCAGGGAGCACTGACAGGCAACAGAAAAGATGAAAGGTCCTACAATACGTTGAAGGACCTTTCATGATGTCATGGACCAGTAGTGTCTTGGAAGAGTCAGCCTATAGTAAGATAGTGTAACTTTACAGGTACTGTAATACCAGAACAGACCCTGGACAGCGCCATAGGAGGGAATATGTGAGGCGGAGACTTCTTGTCTGTGTCACAGTTCCTACATCATTCTTTTACACATAATAGAAAACCACCAAGTACAGAACCAGCGCTGCATTCACACAATGTACTGTGAAACCAGCTGTAATTGGCTGAAACTTTTCTATGTTGCAGTTGTGATAGTAAATGCCCCCTACTTAGTGCAAACCTTTTCACTAACCCGCTATTTGCAACACTGGGCTTATTAGGATTTTCCTCGTCAAACAGGCCTCTTCATGTATTTAGCGCATCCCAGCACGTCCGAGTGTACAACCTGGCGTCCATTCTAGTATAATTTAGGTCAGCTTCTGGCACAAACTATAGAGAAACCTGTTGGTCCGGGGGAAGCCACGTCCCCTCCTAACAAGCCGCACCTACTTTTCCGTAAATTGGCAGGGTCGGTGCAAAATGCAAAAAAATTACCTGCTTGCTCTAGAAATTGCAATTTTCCATCAGAAACGGGTGTAAAAGCTTTTGTAAATATGCCCCAAAGTATAAAGAAAAACTGGAGATGCCCAAAGCAGCAATTTAGACTCAGAGGGCAGTAAGGTGACTCCGTGGTTAGCATTGTTCCGGGTTTTGAATCCAATTAGGGGCAATATGTGCATGGCATTTATATGTCCCCGTGTTTATGTGTGTTTCCTCTGGTCTCCCCTCACTCCAAAAAAACCACACCGATAGGTTAAATTGTCTTGATAAAAAAACTGACCCTAGTGTGTATGTATTTGTGATAGGGAAAATAGGTTATAGGCCCCATAGGGGACAGGAACTGATGTGAGTAATGAAAAATAGAAGTACAGCACTACAGAGTATGTTGATGCTATACAAGTGCCCTTTTATATGGGACGGCTAGTGGGGTGCAGATGCCGGACAAGTCAACCCAATGATAACCGATCCTGTGTTTTTACACATGAATGATCCTCGCTAGTGAATGGAGGTGGAGCAGATAGGGATCATTCCAGCCCGCCAACATTCACAGTAAGCAGGCAGTCGTTCATAAGTGACTAGTAATTATTAGGAAATTATAGTGTCAGCGTTTCTGGTGGCTCTGCTACATGCACGTCACACACACAGCTGTGGTACATGGGTGTGTGACTGACAGACACACACAGCTGTACTGCATGCCATGTGCCTGACAGACACAGCTCTGCTACATGACATGCGCCTCACAGACGCAGCTCTTGTAAATGACATGCACATTGTACAACACAGCTCTGCTACATTATATGCGTGTGACAGACACAGCTGTGCCACAGTACATGCACGTTACAAACTCAGCTCTACTACATGACATGGGCGTCACAGACACAGCTTTGGTACATGACATGCGCATGGTACAAACACAGCTCTGCTACATTATATGCGCATGACAGACACAGCTGTGCCACAGTACATGCACGTCACAAACACAGCTGTGCTACATGACATACATCCATGCTGACTATACACATTACACGCACAGCACATAAGACAAACAGCCACTCGCAGTTCCACTATATTTATGCTGAATGCTTACATGACACACAAAGCTCCTGGATACAGTGAGGAGCCCCTGGTCATGTGATCCCTGACTCTACTCACACAGGTGATCACATGACAATGACAATGACAGGTCCTGGTAATTTCTGTTTGTTTATCCAGTATACAGTACTACCAAACTCCAGAATGGCTCCTCCCAAAGCAGTGACATCACCACAGGTCCTTCAGCCCACCAGTAGGTCGGTGTCTCCTGTCAGGACTGCCGAGTTATAGCTGACATAATAACAGCTTACTTGTATTCTCAGTGTGTTAGGACCTGCCATAACGGCGCCAGGGGGCTGGGCTATGAGACTCACTCACTCACTCCCATACATACATACATACATACATACAAACAGACAAGTGGTCGTTAGTAGTTTGATACTTTGTTTCGTTGGCCAATCCATCGTGCAGTTTTCTACATGCAGAAACTAAATGACGAACGTGATGTGAAAATATTCTTATTTGTCCTTCAGTCGGGGCAGAATTTACACTGAACAATAAATCGGTCAGATTCCCACTGGATTGTGGCAATCCAAATGGTTATCGGCCCGCATAAATGCCCTTTAAGCAAGAAAAATGAATAAATAGATCCACTGACCCGATTTCCTGCAATAGGGATAAAAATCGCCCTAAACGTGCCATAAAGTCTACAAATCAGATTATCCTATTTCCTATGTTGCTTGTATTTAGCGTAAAAATGACATCAATCTCAGTACTTCGTAGCATCATTACAAGACGCCGCACCATAGCGGTACCTAGTAAGCCTTGTCGTGCCTTTTCTTTCAGGTCTCGTACAACTGAAAGGCGCTGCTTGTGACGAATGAATATCATTTTCTGACCATCCAGGAATATCACATGACTTTTTTTAGCTAAAAATAAAAAAAATACCAGAAGTTATTATTACTAGACTGCATTAAACACCATAAGTCATTATTACACACTGCATATATAGATACTACTTAAAATGACGTTCTTTACCTTCTATGACAGCAGGCTTCACGTTTGTCTCTATTATATCCAGGCGTTTGTATTTGTGTATCTGTGGGGAAAATATAGTTACTAATGAAGAAACATCGAGACCCCTATAAGTAACCCTGCGTGTTCCCCCGCTGCACGATGCATTATATTTTGGGGAACAGGGGCTAAAATACAGCAGCCAGATATCAGTAAAACATGACAATGTCTACATGCAGAGCTTCAGTTGTCCTGGTGTCAGTGATGTAAGTACAGCATTTTTTTCTGGTGGTTTTGGCCATTGGCTTAAAAAAAAAAGCCACCTAAAGGCAGTTGGTTTGGTGCAGGGTAAAGGGGTTTTCCGATTTCGAATCCACGGTGTGACCGGGTGACGTCCCCTGCTAGATCAAACCTATATAAAAAGAAGATAACTTGGAAAATCCCTTTAAACCAACTGCACCTAAAGAAAAAAAATGTAAAGCGCATTCCACAGCTTTTTTTTATGTTAAAGCTCCTAATGCCGGCGCACCTTGTAACGTTTATTTTTAATCTTGCCCGTGCTGTATGTTAATAGTACGCAAACAGTCCTTTGGGCAGGATAGACAGTCTCTGCTGCCATAGTTATCTCCATAATCTGGTGTACCCCTGCTGGGTGACATTGTTGGGACTCTTCTATGGTGCCTCTAATTGAAGATGCCACCCCCCCAAAAAGAGGCATCGGTTGATTCTGCCCACAACAGAGCTAAATGATCTGTGGATGTGCCAGTTCCTGGTCGGGCTGGGCATGCGCAAGATTTCTATGGGCCTGTGGATAGCGTAGCAATAGAAAGTCCGGGTTTTAGAGACATCTTCGGGAGAAATGGTCAGGTCTGCCCCTGGACCATTCGAACACTATTAACATGCGGTACGTGAAAGATTAAAAGTGAATTTTACAAGGTAGGCGGGCATTAGGAGCTCTAGCAAGAAAAGAAGACGTGGAATAAACTTTATTTTGTTCTTCAGGTGTTTAACCTGCACCAAACCTAGTCATGGTCACAACTGCCGCAGAACAATAAAACTGCTGATAATGCAGTTTCTGAATATAAGTTTAAAGCGATTCCAAAGTTAAAATTTACTTTAAAAACTATATATACATGGAATATACTTTTTGCAAAAATTCCGTAGCAGATTTCACTCCACTCAATAAATAGGCTTGAAATCTGCAGCATAAGTGGACATTCTATGGCTATAGAATTGGCACCGGGGGGGTTAGTGCATATCTGCAAAATCTTGTCAAAGGAAAGTTACAATATGACCAGCAGAGGCATACGGGATGGATACAAAGTGGATTCATATTTACTGCCCTAACAGCTCAAAAGGCCTTGAGTGCACAGAATGTCCCATGCGGGGGAGATAAAGAATCCAGACCGACGGCCGGTGTCAGCACAACCTGTTCCCCAGGAAGGACCTATATCTTACTGTTTATACATTTTTGTACATTGTGTTTTGAGAAATCTATTACACATAGTTCCCATCAACTTGAGAGACTCAGATGTTAATATTCTTATAAAGGACCTTGAATTAAGTTGGAGACACTGTGTAATCCTAAAGGAGAGGGTGGACTTGCCTTGCCTAACCCCATGTCATTTCTTCTAGCGTCACAAATACAACATTTCAGGGGATGGGAATTGGAGGATACGCGGGATGGGAGCTTCAGTCTTCTGAAAACTCATTTCCATAATGCACATCTATTTGAGGCCCTGGAGACCTCCAGGTTTTGCTGGTAGCCCCCAGTTTCCCAACTTTAGCCCTCATGCATAGGGTCTGGTGGAAGGTCAGAGAAATAATGGGGGTCAAGGGTTTCACATGTTATACTCCTATCTGGGACAACCCGAGGTTACAGGAGTTGGAGAAGTTAGACGGCTTTCAAGGGTGGAAGGAGAGAGAGATCAGATGACTGTCTCAGATAGTGTCAGGGGCCAATATAAAATTCTTTGAGCAGTTGAGAGATGAATATGGTCTGCCACACACACAATTCTTTAAATATCTACAGCTCAGACATGCCTTCCAGGCAGAAAGATGCCTTGAGGATCTTGAATTTGGAAGGTTGCCACCGGCAGAAATTGTGGGAGGTTTTACTAGTACCAAGGGGAAGATATCCTGCATGTATTCCTATATGCAGGGTCAAATAAACCTGCGCTACCGTCTGGCAACTAAGAGTAAATAGGAGGAGATTGGCCCGATTGAGGAATCACTGTGGGCAGAAGTGTTATAAATGACTCCTAAACTGTCCCTGAGCAAGTCTCATAGGATATCACAAATCTATCTGTTGCATAGGGTATATAGAACTCCTGCATTTCTACACAGCATAGGTGTGAGATACCCTTCTGTGTAATAGATACAATTTGTAAGAAATACAATTGGAATTTACCCCATTGGTGTGTGTCCTGGGGTACATGAATAATGTGCCCCTAGGTGAAAATGAAAATTAGCAGTGGCCAGGATATTATAACTAGCTAGAAAACTGATAGCACAACATTGGCTGGATGAGATTCCCCCTGATCTAGCTGAACTTAAAAGAAAGCCACTCAAATTCTATGAATTATATGGATTGTGAAGTGCCATCTGAGACTATGGATAATCAAAGGACTCTAAAACAGTATGCTAAGACTGTGCAAGAGAGACTCTTGGGTTATCTTCCCTGGGGGGACTAGTTGTTGTTGCTGCTGCTTATGCGTTTGTGTTGTATGTACGCTAAAAGTGTCTCACGACGCAAAAAAAAAATTTTTTTCAATAAAAAAAGATTTGAATTAAAAAAAAAAAAAAATTATATATATATATTAATATTCTTGTTTAAGTTTACTAACCAATGATAATTAATGAATTATACTTATTATAAGTGAGGCGTGTTCTAGTCTCATAGCAAATGTATTTTGTATGTATACCCTTCTGCTTGCTAATGCAATAAAACAGATGACTTCAGGCCCCTTTAACCCCTTGAGTGGCAGGTTTCCTACCACCCTGTCGTGCCCACCAGGGCAGGTTTTTTAAAATGGTCTAATCATTGAATTTCAACTAGTTTTGCAGTTGCGTCTCAAGAGCCATAACTGTTTCATTTTTCCATTGACATGGCCATATAAGGGCTTGTTTTTTGCGGGACAAGTTGTGATTTTTTAAACAGGGGGGAGGAAAAAAAGAAATGGGGAAAAAAGAAAAAAGGGGCCATGTCATTAAGGGGTTAAATAATGTATTAACTTCCTTCTCTGGGTCATTACGATGCACATGGATACCACATGTGTGATTGTATTTTTGATTTTTTACAAAGTAAAGGGAGACAAGTGTTTTTTTTATTTTTGTAATAATTTTTTTACTTTTTTTTTTTTTTTAATTTTTTAAAAAATTTTCATTTTTTTTGTCCCTTTAGGGGACCTCCACAGGGACCCATCAGGACCCCTGATCACATTCCAGGGGTCCGATGGTGACAGCCCTTAACATGCTGCAGTGACAGCCCTTTACATGCTGCAGTCACATAGACTGCAGCATGTAAAGGGTTAACACAGCAGAGATCGGAGGTTTTCTCTGATCTCTGCTGTAAGAGCTAGTACCTAGCTGTCCTCTGACAGCTAACAACCAGCTCTCCCTGCCACAGAGACCATCGGCTTGCTTGACAAGCCGATGGTCTCTATGGCAACCTGTAAACAAAGCAGGACATTGCCGACATGTCGGCAATATCTTCTGCTGGTTTTTCAAAGCCCTTGCTTTGTTCTCTGTGGGACTGTGCAGGCAGAGCACAATGTTACAGCTTGTGGCATTGTGCTCTGCAGCTCCCATAGTGATACATAGCCCGGAAATCTTCCGGGCTATGTTGCTATGAGCAGTGGAGCTCGTCACGGAACTTTTCCGGGCGTGCCACTCAAGGGGTTAAACGGGACGAATATCGGGAAAATGATGTCCGACACTCGTCCCCGCACATACTCGCTCTTGTGCTGCTGCACGGGAACTAGCATGGCTAGCTCACAGCAGGGCAACTGGAGAAGATTTCAGTGCTCGCTTTTCCTGGCCCCTCTCCATTGACTTAACATAGAGGCTGTTCAGTACTGAATGGCTGCTATTTACACTGAACGCTCATCGTTCAGCTTATCGTCCATTGTTTATACTGCATAAACGATGGAAGATGAGCTGAACGATGAGCGGTCAGTGTAAATAGCAGCTGTTTAGTACTGAACGGCCGCTATGTTAAGTCAATGAAGAGGGGCGGGGGAGAGCGAGGAGTGAAATCTCCTGCAGCCTTCCGGCCCCCCTGCTGGCCGCTCTGTGAGGGAACCAGTGATACTAGCTCCCGTGCAAGAGCATGGGAGCGAGTGTATGTGGGGACGAGTGTCGGGCATCATTTGTCCGACATTTGTCCCGTCTAAATGGGCCTTTCCTATCACATCCAATAGACAGGCTGGACTAGATGGACAATGTCTTCATTCGGCCTTACATACTATGTTACTATGTGTGTGGTCGGGTAGGGTAGACTGGAAAAAGGAAGGAGCCACACCCCTCGCCCTAAGCCTGATCCAAGCCTGGGCCCGCCTCACGAGAGGAGGACAGGTAGTAACGATCCCCAGCCCTCTGACACCCTTGGTAGGGAATCCGCAAATCCCTGCCACAAGATCTAATTCAAATCTGGCTTTTATACCAAGTAGCCCGGCCCCGCGGATCCGGGAGATCGTAGACGCGAATGGGATATGTCCCTTGAACGAACTGAGGGAGGGACCTGGATCGAGGGAGGGACCTGGATCAAGGCCAGGGGACTGGATGCAGTACTTCCAGGTGAGAGATTATATAAGGACTCTCAAAGCCTCCGAGTCACTCACGGCGGAGCTCACCCCATTTGAGAAAATATGCGTCGACAGCACCCCCCAACACATGTAGTATCTCTGCTGTATGGGTTGTTGATCAATGAGCGGGCGAAGGGAGTCCGACTGAGATGGGAATCGAAGTGGGAGGAGGAACTGGGAGGCCGGCTCTCCGAAGAACTCTGGACCAAATCCTATACCCTCTCACACAAATTGTCAATATCGGCTAAAGCCCAGGAATTAAACTACAAAATAGTAACTCAATGGTACAGGACCCCGGACAAGCTCCACAGAATCTTCCCGGAAATACCAAACGAGTGCTGGAGGTGCCATTCAGAGGTAGGCATTATGAATGACATATGGTGGAGCTGCCCGATGGTTGCTTCCTTGTGGGGTGATGTTGCCAGACTGTACGGAGCAGTAAGTAGATCCCCCCTGAACCTGTCCCCCGAGATCGCCCTCCTCTCTGTTACCAGGCTCTTTATCTCACGCCAAAAAAGGGTTACTGAGACACTTCATCATGGCTATGAGGCATACCATAGCCCAACACTGGAGACAAGAGGGGGCGATGCCGAGGGTGACCTGGGTGAATGCCCTGGAATCTATTAAATACATGGAGGAACTTGTGAGATCGGACCGAGATCCGAGCCAGACAACAGATGACACACATAGCGCATGGACCGCATGGATAGACTTCAAGGGTTCGCCCGCGTTCTCCAGGTGGCTCGAAGAGGGGGCGACTTAGGAGACGGGGACGGAACCCCCTCAGTGGACTGATGGACGGAACTTAGCCTCAGCCTTGACCTTAAGCCAGGCCTGGTACTGGGGTTAACCTCAACATAGTGCTAAGCACTTACCATAACAACACCTTAACCACAACATCTACACGAGAGAGATGTGGGAACCCAACACCCTACCCACTACCTAAGCCCAACCTCCCTAACATCCCTCCCCCCCCCCTATCCTCTGGCTTCCTTTAAGCCTCCTTTCCAACCTGCTCTAATCCACTTTCACATTCTATTCTATATTCTTCTTTATACAGTTTTTTATTTCCACGCGTGCTAGGATAGCCCAATACAACAGCTAAAATTTATTTTGATTCTGGTTTAAACTAAAGAGGGCTCTATATTCCTCCCCTCGGGAGGCCCAGCCGATGGGGATACAGGGCGGATCGCCCACCCGCCTGACGGGTCTCCTCGCGCCTGATCCTCTGGAGGGGTACGCTTAAAGGTAGTTGGTTTCATAGTTGAAGGTTTTATTGACCGTTTAGTTATCTGATGGAAATTAGCAAACAATGTGTCTTTGTATCATTGCAAGATAAACATCCAACATTATTGTACGTAAACCTGCCAACAATGGAGATACAAGCACGTAACCTGTTACATGTAAAGTTAAACGAATAAACATATTTTGAAACCAATGTGTGTGTGGTCAGCGAGTTACTTCAAAGCCCAACTATAAATCAATTATTTTGGAAACCTAAAGACATACCTATGAGCAAATCTTTATGCTACACTAACAGAGGGTCAATCTATCCTGGAGATTTTTATGCAGAGTGTGGATGAAATCTGGTAAAATCTCATACGTTTAGTTGGAAATTAGCCACTTGATCTCAGAGTGCAGCATAAAATCAAGTTAGCAAATTTCCCGTGAATCAGTTTTAGTGTGAATCTATATTAGAAAGTGAAAATTGAACGATCTGACAAACTTCGAACTAGGCATACTCATCGGTGCTAGAGGACCAGTACTTCAAAAACTTCAAAAACGTGTGCATCAATGTCGAGAGAAAACACAGAATAGTGTGAGCAAGGAAAAACATCTACCGTAACTTAGCATGGCAGCACACACCTGGATTTGGATTGCGATTCAGTGATTGTCCCCTGCGTGGACGATCCTCGGCATTTTGCATCCATTAGCTAGAATAAAACATTCGCATGTCTGCTCACACGAGCAGACAGCAATTATGATTTCCACTTGCGGGGAAAAAAAAATTGCAGCATGTTCTATTTTCGCGTAAATTCCGCGTGGACGGCTTCCATTCAATTCAGTGGCCCTTCTGACAGCACAGGAGAAGCATTGATTTTATTAAAAAAAAAAAAAAAAACAACCCTGCACTGAGCATGTCCGACGGCAAGCCGTCCGGACCATCTGCAACACAGACAAATACAGGTACTCGCGGACACCGGCTGGGCACAGTGTCGGATTCTGCTGCGGTCTCCCATGTACAGCCGGTCTTAAGGGGATTGTGTGGAAGTACACTAATCATCAATAAAAGTGGTCAGAGGAGGATGCCAAGAATTGTTCTCACGAACAGGCAGTGTCAAGAAAATTGCAGCTGAATACACTGCTGGTGCTCCAAGTATTGTGTCCAAATGCAAAACTGGACATTCCTTGGAATCGATGGACTAAAACAGCAGACAAACAGTTTGAGTGCCAAGAAGAACAAGGCGGCAAGACTCCGGTGAGCAAAAGAGTGTAAAAACTCTGAGCAGCAGAAAAACATTATCAGGTTAGATGAATCCAGATTTCTGCTGCACCGTGCCGATTGAGAATTTGGCCCAAGCAGGATGAATCAATGACCCCTTCCCGTCAGCTGGTCAGAGCATATCAGGACTTCCATCTAGTCTGTGGCAACTGCAAGAAGCCTCCCGTCTACAAGAGCAAATATTCCTGCAGAACAACTTCATCACCTAGTAGGATCTACGTCATGACAAACTGTTGTGGGCCAGAAGACGTCCAACACACAACCACTGCACGGTGTATACAGAATTACTCACATGCTAAGTCCACCCCTGTTCCTTCCCTCTACATACAGTAGTTTCAGCATGTGTATTGCACATTGTGAGCCATCTTACAAATTGCATGTCAATTCAGTATATATGTGTAAACCTTGTATTCACCAATATCAGTGATTGTTAACAGACAGGACAGAACACAAAGTAATGCTGAAAAGTTACTTTCTGGCCTCGCTTATAATATTATATGGCATATTCGTAAACTTCGTGCAATTCTATGGCTCATATTCTTCACAGGCAATGCAGTTAACAGAAATCAATCAAAATATCTTACCAAGCGTAAGGAATCTTCCCAGAGCGCTCCTTCCAGAAGTAAAATAATTGCTTCTTCATAATCCTAAAAAATACATTTACCATTGTTGAGAAGACAATACTTTGCCTCTTTATCGCATATACCAGTATACTACTATTTGACACCTGAGGGGACTTTCATTAAAGAATCTCCCCGGTGGAGTTTTACTTTGCAGACAGTTTAAGACGACCTCGAGTGAAAAGCACAACTTTCCATCACTGCACCCCCCACCTGACTGTCTGTCACACTCTGGACTACAGTCATGTATACTGTACTCACATCCCTGCATTTCTGCTTCAGATAACGGATCCTCTTGAATTTTAGATTTCACCTACTTTCTCTTCCTCTAGGCTTTGCCTTCAGTTTCATGAACTCTCAGCACAGCACTACATGACCAGCTAGAGCCAGTACCATCTCTACCCGCTGGGAGACTGCGTACTTCTCTTCTATATAAGCTGACCTGGTTACTTCTTGTAGGAGCAGAGAGTAGAAACAAGTTTGTGTTTTTTTTGGAAAAGGTTGACACTTGGACTGGACAGGGGAGAACATTTAATTTTAGCATTATTACACCACAAGCAATCAACTAAGCAGTTTAACCACAAATATACACATGGTAAAAAGAGAGGCCAAAGTCCACCAAATCTGGGTCAGAGGGGTAAAATTCCCATCCGATGCAGAATTCTCAGTAAGGTACCTACTCACCTCTCCTCAGCCTGTAAGTAATCTCATAACAAGAGTCCCCGCTACATGTGACCCCCATCTAACCGTAAAGCCTTCATACAATCTTTACCTTATACACACACCATGGAAGGACACACTCCCACTACGAGCCTCTCTTCAGTTCTCTTGCACCCATTTTCTCCTGGATCCCTTTTTCTTTCCCCTCATCTACCTTATGAATGGGGCACCCTGTTCTCATTAGTCTTTCTTTGCTTCTCCTTTTCTCAGCCACCAAGAGCAACAAGTCCTGAGACCTCCCTTCTGTTTGTACTCTGTAGAATTATCTTGGTTTTCAGTGCTGTGTTGTGAATAACCACATATTGTGATGCCATTTTGTTCATATTTTAAGGGGTCACTCCGGTGATTTTCCCCCCATTCATGATGCCTCATTTATTTACTGAGGATTATATAAAAGTGGTCTCATTTTACTTTGGTTTGTTATTCCTTTCTGTCAGAAGCTTCTTGGCCTCTTTCTTCTCATTTGGTCATGTGATCTCAGTTCTGACCAGCTCAGCTCTACTTGGGGTTATGCAGGCTGAAACTAGTCAGTTTCATAGTCTAAGTGATACGGTTGCATAAATCCTACCACAAAAACTGCCTGGAGGGGCATACAAACATCCCTATCATATGTAGGGAGCATGCTCATAGCCTTATTGTACATGCTGTGAGACTCCGCTCGGAAGGTCTGTGACAGCTGCTGAAAACAGCGATGTGACGGAACACCGAATGGGAACAAAAGTAACCACTTATGTTGTGAATTGGTCACCTATTTGGTGTTTTTTTAATAAGTTTTCCATTTTATTTGGCGTATAGAAATAATTGACTACGCTATTCTATACTCCAAATAGTGCAGTGACAAACAGAAACCTTGTAAAACAAGCACCACATAGGTCTGATTCACAACAGAAGTGAATGGTTCCTCTTGTTTCTGTTCGGTATTCCTTCACATCACTTTTTCAGCAGCTGCCTCGGAATTCCAAGCAGAATCACACAGTGTTTACAATAATGTGATGTGTATGCTCTCTAACTGCTGAAGATCATGCAGCTCCTGTCACACAGGTATAATGGAGGAGACCACAGCTCGTCCTCCTGACTGTAAACTTATGGTCTGCAGCATATTAAAGGTGAATATAGAAGGTAATGAGAATTAAACTGTACCTCCAGCAGACAGAATAGTACAGCCTCTAGCTAGTGTTGTGCTAATGCATCATGGGATAGATTTGAAAGTAAAAAATCTCCACATCAAGATGGTGCATAAATCAATCATTCAGCGCGTCATACTTAAACAACCAATAATGTTCAAAAAAGATAAGTGAGTGACGACTCACCTGGTGCTCAGTGGAATTCTCTAGAGAAACTACTGGCACCCAGTATCCACGATGACTTTGTATAGCAATCCAATGTTCTGGAGAGTCGTCTCAGGGTTGCAGCCTTCGTTTAGGCTGTATGTTCCAAACAATTGCACTCCAAGTATAAAATACCCCCACACTCCGGAGCCCAGAACAATCAATGGTATATTCTAAATTCCATATGTTTCTTGCGACGCGTTTCGTCAGCAAACACCCGCCTTTCTCAAGCAATCCAAAAAATGCAATGAAATACAACTATACATTCTACCTGTATTACCATTTATCTAAAGGCTTATTTTACAATCATTCCATGATTATAATACATATATTGAGCTAATCAAATTCTTTATAAAATTCATACGGGGAATATTGATATACTAAATTCATCCATTTCCTTAATTAAAAACTTATTTTGCATATTAATTTTAAACTACCCCTTAGATAAAAAAAATGCATAAATTAATAAATTACATTTTCTCTAAGGCCTCATGTCCACGGGGAAAATCAGGCCCGCTATGGATTCTCTATGGAGAATCCGTAGCGGGTCCCTCCTGCCCCGCGGACATGAGGGCTGAGAATAAGAATAAACTCACCTGCTGCGGTCCGTGCGTGTCTTCCTTCCTTCGCGGCCGGATCTTCTTTCTTCGGCCCAACGGATGTGCTCGGCACGCCGGCTGCGTGCCGCGCGCATGCGCTGGGCACATCCGCCAAGCCGAAGAAAGAAGTTTCCGGCCACGAAGGAAGGAAGACCTGCATTGTCCGGAGCAGGTGAGTTTAATTCAGGCGCGGGTCTCCTGTGGATCCGGACGGCTTCCATAGGCTTCAATAGAAGCCTGCGGGAGCCGTCCCCACGGGAGACCCGCACCTAAATGGCGCATGTCCGGATTTTTTCCTGCACGCGGGACCCGCGCCTGCAGGGAAAAATGACATCCGCAGGTATTTAACTACCTGCAGATATCTAATGCATCTCTATGGGGCGCGGATCTGCGTGCAGGAAAAACGCTGAGGATTTAAAGCCCGTGGACATGAGGCCTAAGGCTAAGTGCTTTTTAATAATGGAATGATTGTAAAATAAGCCTTTAGATAAATGGTGATACAGGTAGAATGTGTCCTGCATACATATGGGGATATACCCATACATATAAAAAGAAGTTCATAAAGGATAATAAGCAAGTGAATGGATAAACATGATGTGGCTGATGAACTAAACATCGGAGTATAGATAACAATTTGTTTTAATATAAAATCACCTTCTAATGGGTTTTTATAGAAAACATTGTTTTTAAAGAAATAAATATAAAAGGTTTCTATGTAAACAAAATTGTTTAGATGTAACGCTTTTTATGTGCATACGGATATATACCCATATGGGAGGAGTGGAGGGGTATCTGTAATTGATAAGTCAGATAGCCGTGGGATCGGTGGGAAGAGCTGAACGAAGCTGATCTAAGCTCCGTGAATGGATGTGTAATGACCTATACCATCACGGGACAAGTGTAACATTGACACGTTTTTTTGTGAATGGATATGTCGAATGATGTGGTATGCCACGTGATCAATGTGACGTAGTGGGTCACGTGGATCGACCTGCCCGACCCCGTGACACCAAGATGGCGCCGATACTGGCGTCCTCCGGAGCAGGTTATGGGAGTTAACTTTTTAATCTTATTTATTTATAGTTGTATTTCATTGCATTTTTTTGGATTGCTTGAGAAAGGCGGGTGTTTGCTGACGAAACGCGTCGCAAGAAACATATGGAATTTAGAATACACCATTGATTGTTCTGGGCTCCGGAGCGTGGGGGTATTTTATACTTGGAGTGCAATTGTTTGGCTTTACTGCATGGAAGTTGCTGCAATACACAGTGAAGACCTCTAGAGTACGATAGGCAATTAGGTGATGGGGCAGGCATGGAAAAAGGTGTTTTCACTAGAGTGCCTCTATAATAAAATGTATTGTTGTTAAAAAAAAACAAAAACACACAACTTGATTACTGCATTTCTCACCCCGAACCACAGGACTGAATCTGATCAGATGAACACCTGCATGGAGTTTATATGTGTAACCAGTGCCCACTTGAGGTTCTTCCAAGTACTACAAGCTCCTGCGGTTCACAGACATTACAAGTAGCAATGCAGCGAGGGAACGCTTACTGTTATGCAGCACTGCAAAATCTGACCAACAAGTATAGCACCAGTTATCTTAAAAGGGTCCTCAGAACCAAAGTTCCACTTGGGTGTTTGAAAGCCACAACCACATGAAAACACTGTAAAAGGGGAAAGTTAAAAAAACAAAACTAAAAAAACAAAAACTCCTGGACTGTAATACCTCGGCATACTGCTCTAGTAGTACCGCTGCACTCTCATACTTCCGCTGCTCCACCAGTTTACCTGGAAGAGAAACAAATATAGATATATAAACATCACCTGGTAAAGCTATCTAGCTACATAGCACCACGGAGAAAATTGACTAAGCGCGACATTTCCTGCGGCGGGTTTACTACAATTTCCCCCGACGCATGTGGCGTTCAACACGTGAAAAGGCGACCACGTCATCATGCAATTAGCGCATCCCCCACACCTCTGCGTCTTGACCAGGCGTACATTTCTGACATAATTTAGGCAAGCTTCTGGTATAAAATATACACAAATCTGTCGGTCCAGGGCCGCCACACCCCTCCCCAAACAAAGGTGGGGCTGGTGCAGAAGGCTGAAAAGTTGCAGAATTTTGTAACTTTTCCACAGCAGAAAACTGTTGTAACGCCTTCTTAAATGTCCCCCACGTTCTAGCATGCATGAATGTACACAAGACCTGCTGACTATCATGTCACACACCTGATACACTCCTAGCCAACGCTACCATTTTGTCCTTGGAGTATTGTAACTGGGAAGCCATGGATAAGATATGCTGCCAACTATTACATGATACAAAAGCATCAAGAGCCTTCTCAAAACTGTCACAGCGGGCAAAGATGAGGCCAGCTTCTTCATAGTGTTGTCTGGAGAGTAGATGGTCTCCGTAAGCATCATTAATAGCCTGAAATAAGAGGAAAAAAATGAAAAGACATGTATGCTATACTAGGAAGCAAATACGGACTTTTTGTACAAGTTCGGCCAAAACCGGATATTGTGCCATTTGGCAAGTAGGAGTAAAAAAAAAAAAAAAATACAACAAACGTCTAATTATAAGTCCAGTGTATTCAGAGAGGGGCGCTGCTCTGAGTCCTCCCACCAGTGAACAATGGCGGGTGGTGGTGTAAGCGGATACACAGCCATTCACCAATCACTGCTGATGGCTACGGCGACTCTCAAAGGCGGTTTATACAGTGTTGCAAATGCTGCGCTAAACACTGTAAAACGCCTCCCATGATTTCAATGGGGCTTCTCAGACAAGCGTTCAAGTGACATCTGCTCTTTTTTACTGTGTTTCAGCGATTTTTAACCGCACCTCATCACCCATTGCAATGATGGCGCGCATTTAAAAATCCAGTTCAAATAAAAACGCAACGTTTTTAAAGACGCCCGTGTGAGAGCTGCCTAAGAAAAAGGAATCCGTATTTTCCTGAAACACCATGCTTACTTTATATTCACTGGAGCCAACAGGATGAAGCTTCAGGGCGTCGGTGTAGAGATTCTGATCTTTAACCAAATTTAAAAACTCTATGAAGTGCTCTGGTCCTGAGGAAACAAGAGGACTGAATGTTAGAGGCCAAGTCATTTATGCCCGATTTATATACATTGCTGAAGCTACCCCTCTAGCAAAATACTATGCCTCCAGTGGAGCCCCAATGTGGCTTACTCCATAAGCTCCATCAAGTGCCCCATCTACCCTCTGGAGTCTTCTCTGAATTACCCCGTCTCTAGGTCACAGCTTACCAACCCCATCATGGTGTACGCTCTTCATTTACATAGTGGCCGATGCTTGTAACTGCAGGTACGGCTTGCATTGATTTCAATGAGAGCTGCACTTGTAGTTACGAGCATCAGACACTACACGGAGGTCGGAGCAGAGACTTCCACTCCAACCGCTGTGTAATTGGCTCACTGTTAGCGGGAGCACGATCAGCTGATTAGTCCTGGAGTCGACGGACCACAGCCGATCAACTATTGATGACCTATTCCGAGGATAGGTTATGAATTGTATTCTCCTTGGAAAACCCCTTTAAGGAGATTCTGTCACCATATTTTTGCAGCCCTCTCCGAGGGCAGCATAGTGTAGTGCCTGTCACACTGATACGTCTGCTGTGTGAATCTCTGCAGGAGTTTTGGAGAAACTTGAATTTTATCAGTAGCAGCACAGCACATATTTATGAGCTACAGGCTAGCTGCAGCCACCCCTCCCTCCAGCCAATGATTCATCAATGCCTGCCTTTTACTGTGCATAGAAAGAGAAAGCTGCCAATCATAGGCTGGGGGGGCTACCCTGCAGCTCGTGAATATGAAGGACTAGTTCTGTGTCTGGCAGCTACTAATAAAATGCAAGTTTCTCATAAAGTACTGCACAGATCCACATCACTGTAATCAGTGTGACCGGCACTACCTTATGCTGCACTCAGATAGGGGTGCAAAAACATGGTGACAAGAGTTAACTTTAAGTGGACACTGGCCGTTTGCGTATGAACACAATGTAACTCAACTAATCAATTCCTGTTAATAGCAATTCCAGCTAGAGAGGTGCTGACTGTAGTGCTTCAATGACATTTCCATACAAATATCAGCTTATTAATTGAGGTAGTGTATTACAATTGAGGGGCTCGTATAGGTGTACATGCATGAATTAGGCAGGGCTAGTACTTACCACATTTGCTAAGATGTTCCAGAGCTTTTTTATATCTTTTCAAGTGTTTGTCAATGGTATATCTTTGATAATTAGTTTCCATCTTCTTTAGTGTATTGAGGAACGGAAGATATTCTTTTGGGTCCTAATACAAAAAAGCAATATTGTGATCCTTTCTTAGTAAGCAATGAGATGGAATGAGAAGGCAGCAGCTTCCATTGAACAATGTAGGAAGCAAATGTATCCAAGTCTCAAAAAAACACAAAAATGGCTACTTGCAAACAAAAAATCTAGTTTTAGTGTGAAAAAAGTGGCTTTGGACTGCAGCATAGTGAAACTTCTCATTATATGTGCTGAAAATAATACATTCTGCCAGACAATTGTAAATGGCACAGACCTCGCTTCCAGCTCCCACATAATATATGTCTAGGTTCCCCTAATGAACAAATAGCCCTGCGCTCAAGATGTGGAGTGAACTGACCACAGGGCTGTAAACTATAGCATTACCGCAGCAGCGGAGGGAAGCACTTCCCATACCGACCAGCCTGAAGCTGGTTTTCACGGATCATGGTCCCCTTGCGTTGGGCAGTCTGTCCTGCAGCTGGTTTTCATTCTAACAGGTATAGCCATGCCATATTACAGAAACGTACCCCCTTTCTGGGTTATTATCCCATAAATATCACTGGCACTTCGTGCCCGAAAGTTTTCTCCAAAAGAAGAGCTTCTATTAGACTACCATTGAACATTAATGCACACGTCAAGCACAAGGCTTGCAGGTCGGATGCGGCCCGCCGCCTCATTTTACATGGCCCGCTGGCCGCACATCAAACCTAACAGGAATTCTACTCACCCTGCGTGCAGCTCTGGTCCGACGGCGGCAGTACAGTCTGTGACCGCTGACCTCTTCCCCGAGTATTCGTGAGTGCACTCCTGTACGCAGTGCAGAAGCGAGAGGTCAGCGGTCACAGGCTCAGCAGCGGCTGTCGGACCGGGTGTTGTAGGCTGGGGAAGTGGAATGCATGTAAGGATGCTGCCCAGCAAGAGGCCGATAGGGGGGTTGCCATCATTACAAAGATTACTATGGGGAGGGAGTCACTATTACTACTGTCCCCAATGTAGAGGATAGCATTACTACCGAAGCCTATATGAGGGGCACTATTACTACTGAGGCCACTATGGGGGTCATTATTACTACTGTAGCCACTATGGGGGTCACTATTAGGGCTTTACATGGGCGTGTAGATATGCAAAAAAGAATGCAGACAGGCCTACTAAAATGGTGTGCAAATACACGGGTTTCCTGTGTATGTGCGCACGCCCATTTACTTCAATGCGTATTGTGATGCGTAATATGCACCAAAATGGGTCATGCCGCATATTTTTCCACATGATTGCACATTGTGTGAAAAAATATGCTTCTGTGAACAAACCCATTGAAATCATGTGCATTACACTGCTGATTTACCCTGATGAGAATGAGCCATTACTGTACAATTACGTGTACATTCGACCTTTTGAAGGCACCATAATGCTGATATACAATGGTGTGATACCCCTGCTTTAAATATACACATTTCTTCAAAAATGGACAAGAAAACTAAATGACCTGCACCTAAAGATTATTACATTCAACCATGAATATCCAAGTAGAAGGCCTCATGTCCACGGGCACCTACGGTTTCTAAGAGTGGAATCCTGCAGCGGTTTCCACCTGTGCCCGCAGCCTTGAGTCCAAAAATTACATTTTACTCACCTGTCCGGACGCTGAGGGGCTCTCCTTGGTCGCATCTTCTTTCTTCTGCCCAGCGGATGCGCCCGGCATGCTGGCAGCTTGCCGCACACATGCGCCATGCTCCCCCCTTTTTTAAATCTCCTGCGGATCCGCGGCACAGCCATAATGACAGCTGCGGGTGTGCCGTTGTAGGGGCAGCTACTATTGACTTCGGGATCCGCAGAAAAATGGAGAAGGCTACAATTTCTTCCCACCCGGGCAATCCGCGCAGGGGGAAAAAAAAATATAAAATCACATCGGCATGCTTTAAATTGCCCTGCAGATGCTAATGCATTCCTATGGGCTTCTAGATCTGCAGATCTCCCGTACAGGAGACACATGCGGATTTTATAATTAAAATCTGCCCGTGGACATTGGGCCTAAGACTCCCTTTATTTTTTTGTGGCAGTTTCTTTGTGCTTGTGTATAAAAATAAATAAATTAACCTACAGCTTTGCTGTGTTTCCCCAAAAAATGCCACTAACAAAAAAAAAAAAAAAATCCTTAAAAGTGAGGAAAAATGCAGCAAAAAATAAAAGCAGCTCGATTTGTAGTGCATTTAGTGTTTCCCTACTGACGTGCATACAAGATCTGAGTGTTACATGATCTGCTTAAAGAAAAGCGACAAAAACAACACTAAGTACAAGTCCTTTTTTTCGCTATGTGAGACCACCATAATCATCATTTCACCTTCTGTGACTTTTCTGTAACCATTATGACCAAATCAAAGTCATATGTCCCGAGTGAGTGGTCATAGAGCTCGTTGACATCCACAAGGAACAGCAGGTACTTCAAGGCTTCCTCTGCGCTCACAGCGTCCGGAGATGGCGGGCTCTCTGTAGAAGGAAGGAGGGTGCAGCATGAGACAAGCCGCATACAGGAGCAGCATCACACCCATACTACATCCCTGCTAACGTCGTGCAAGACCCGCTCTTCATGTCTACCGCTCCTTACTAGGACATAGTAACCGCTGCTTCATGTCATGAGCTCTTATAGAATACACTGCGTTGTGTGTTCTCTCAGCAGTGGGGAGGACAAGAGATGGAGTTGGGCAGAACTTACAGATACAGGTCTTGGTTCCTCGTATCCACATGCAGTATTAATATATTGTATCACTCTATTAACCTTCATTTATTACTAACGACCGTAGGCGGCATTCACATGGAAGAGCGCAATATTGGTCCGAGAAACTCAGACAGATATCGTGCTT
This sequence comes from Eleutherodactylus coqui, assembly GCF_035609145.1. Lineage (NCBI taxonomy): Eukaryota > Metazoa > Chordata > Amphibia > Anura > Eleutherodactylidae > Eleutherodactylus > Eleutherodactylus coqui. The sequence goes on along the minus strand of NC_089843.1, from coordinate 196,297,717 downwards.
GTGAAAGCTATTCTGCATGCGAACATGACGTGTTTTTGCTTTAAAAACAGATCACAACTATGTACTTGTGACTTCTTTGTTTTTGCACGCAAGTGCTTCTCATAGTTTTCAATAGTATAAAAAAAAACAAAAAAACGCATGACACTTGCAGTTTTTTATTTTGGTTCCCATAGGAAATAATGGTCAATACCAGTAGTGATATTTCAATCTTGCAGCATTGGTGCGAAATGACTTGTGAATAAACACATTGAGATCCATGTGTTATTAACAGGTACTGATTCCATCCATATCGCTATGGGACAGAAGTCGCTCGTGAGAATTAAAGTGAACGAACACTGTTGAATATATTGTACACAGAGGATTTGGAAATCTGCATCACAAATACTGATCTCCAACCCCTATGACAACAGACGGAGAATAGAACCAGCACAGAATAAAGGCCCATTTACACCAGCAGATGATCGCTCAAACCTCAGTTTGAGTGACAGCTTTGAGCGATCATTTTGCATAAACTATGAAGTAGCTACTCAGCTACTTAAGTACCAGTTAGGTGTGCAAATGAAGCCTTAGCTGAATGCAGTTAATAGATTTCAGTGAGGGCTATTATCTGCGCTCAGATCCTTTGTTCTCCACGGGGAAACAATGCTATCCGCACTCCCCGTGGAGAATTTCTGATAAGGCTGACAGATGATTTTTAGGTTGGACTGAATTTAACGATCAGCTAGCAGTGCACGAAAAGCGCACGATGGGCGCACATTTACACGCACCAATCATCGCTAAAACGATCGCCGATTAGCGATTTTTATAGCGATCTTCGGCTGGTGTAAATGGGCCTTAAAGTTTAGAGATCTACTTCATTTTCAGAGCTTGGATTTTCTAATAAGCCAAATAAAAGGCAACCTCTTCATTCCAAACTTACTACTTTCCTTGATGGCCAACACTTCAATCTACTATCCACCATCTACTGAAACATATGTATAATGCTGCCCTACTTGGACTCCCGTTCACGTCATTTGGGCTTTCCATTGAGGTTACGGTCACTTTTGACAGCAAGAAGAGCGGGATTATTAGTCATACGGAACATTAGAAATGGAAGCCACAGCACAGATGGGAACAGAGCTGTAATTTTAGGTTTCATCATGTACTATATAAACTACATGCAAACTTCCTTTGGCTTCCTGTTAGAAAATTAGACTAAATGAATTGACCTTTTCTTATAGCGCCCTGCTGGCTAAGTGTCTGCACAGAGAAGCTGTGCCGGATTGTAACAGCACTAAAGTGCTTCACAAAGGTTTTCAGGTACAGCCCCTGACCGGACGTCACGGCGAAGCAACCGAGTCTACTAAGAAGAAGGTCTGCAGACCCAAGAGAACACACTGATGAGCTAAAGGGCAGACCCTGACACTTCTTATAAAGAGGACTTTGCAAAGGACTCCAGCTTCTTGTTGCACTAGTCCTGGAACAAAGATGCATCAGCCGCTGGTTAAGTGGTGCGCTTATCTAGACAAGAGACCGGAGGGTCGGGAGACCACTTTTTTTTAGATTGCTATCAAAATGTTTGGGTTTGGAGAAAAAATAAAAAAAACTTTGCTGGAGAGTTCCACTCCTTTGCTGAATTCGGCATGGGGCAGGTAAAACTTTTTATGAATGCTTGGGCCATCTAAAAGACATGAAGGTGGAGGGTTCTGAATCCTTGACCTTAAGAGTCTCCTTTATGGCTGAAATGAGGCTGTTGACCAGAGAAGATACCTTGGAGATCTGTTCTTCAGTAAGTGAAGAATCCGAATCAGAAATCTCACCTTCTGAATGGGAGTTGTCCTTAGGCACCCAAGGGGTTCGGGCACCACTTCCATCAGACACCTATACGTGTGCTGTCTGATACTCTGCTGGCCCGCACATTGACAAGCATTTGCATGTCCTAATTCTCATCCATAATAGGGACAAGAACAGGACATGTGATGTGGTTTTTCATGAAGTTCTGCGCTCTCCTGCATATCCGGGGGGCAGGAGTTCCGCTGTAGGGAAGGGTTCACAGCTCTAGATCAGCTCTGTGGCCCCTTCATTTACCATGTCGTTACGTTTATTATTGACAGTATGATGCAAAAAAAAAATGGCAGCTTTTCAATCTTACCTCTGAGCTCATGAACTTTCTGAAGAGCAGTCTCCAGCTCTGGGACCGTCTTCCTGACGTAAGATGTGAGTATTGACAAACAGTATCTAAACAAGTTAAAAATAAAGAAGCAAGAGATTAGGGCGAGGGCTACCCTGCAATCTAACAGACGTTATTGCAGTAATGTTGTGGCTCACAAAGAACCGTGACCCACAGACAGGAAGAAATCCATTATTTTTGGTTTTCTCTGTTGGGTGACAGTTACAGTTACTTGTGAGCTGCAATGTTAATGTATTGACTTCTGTTACACTAGGAGGTTGGAGGGCTATATTGCAGTATTTGGCCTTGTAACCTTTGTCACCATGTAGCCCTAGCCAAAAGGTTTCTGTATATTACACAAATAATATCAATGAGCCTGAGGACAACGGGGGGTGGGGGGGGATACAAACAAGAACAGCTTGTTATACAATTAGAGATTTAAACTCATTTAGCACAAATTACATATATTGTGGGTAACAGATTCATTTTCAAAATAATTTCTTGACAAGTTAGAAGTGTTATAATGATCTAAGAATGCCAGCAGTTGGTAGAAGAAGCCAACATATGCAAGTGTCACATGGGCTTAGATTCAGGAATCTAGAATACATCTCATAATCGACAGCTGGTAGCAGAGATACAGAGACCGGGTCAAGTGACAAGTTACTGGTAAATTACAGTTGCAATCAAAATTATGCAGCCCCCACAACAATTTAGGTTTATTCGCCAAATGTACTAACTTTCAGCTGTTTTTGTTTGTTTTTTTCTTTTACAATCAAAGAACAATTTAACCCTTTCCAATCCACTGTCTGACATCTAAAAAAATTCTGATTGAAGGCTGTACAGCTCCAATGTCGGAAGACATCCGGCAGGGTATTCTTACTGTATATTACTGGCCGCTCTGTTGCCGGGGGCCTTTCCAGCATGTCCCATACCACAATACTGGCTCTAACCAGCAGACGGCGCCATTGTATAATGACAAAGAGAAAGCCCCCTAGGAAACCCTGAATCCAAAATTGAATTGCAAAGGGTTAAATAACACCACAACTAATATAACAAGTGGTTTCCCCAAATGTAACACAAAATGCCACTTTTAATGACTACCACAGTCTCAAAGATTCTTGTCCTGAACGGCTTGAATAATTCTAAGACTTAGTAGAACACCTTTTGCAGTTATGATCTGCTGCACACATGATGCATAACTAAATCCCAGTTTATGGCAAGGTTCCTGAGGAATCTTAGTGCATTCCTCATGAGCAATGGCTTTCGGTTCACTACTATGGATACTCTTGGATTTGCGTGCTGCAACCGCCTTCTGCAAATCCCAAAGATTCTCTATGGGGTTAAAGTCACGTGACTGTGATAGCCACTTGGAGGACTTCTTTTAAAACCTTGGACTTTGAGGCTTGCTTGGGATCACTGTCCTGTTGGAAGGTCCAATGATGCCTAACCTTCAGCTTTCTGACAGAAGGCATGACATTTTCTCCTAAGATTTCCTGATAATTCATTGAATCCATCTTGCCTTCCACACGCTGCAGGTTTCCAGTGACAGGAAGCAAAGCAGCATTCTTCATCCTCCAGACATACCGCTGGTCCATAAGCCAAAAAAGTTCAAAATTTTGTTTTATCACTTCACAGAACAGAATCCTCAAATTTCTGTGGCTTATTTATATGGGTTTGAGCATATTGGAGCCAACTTTTCTTGCCCTTTTGGCCCAGCAGAAGTGTTCATCTTTGAGTTCGGACATGAAGACCTTCAGGGTTTAGTATACAACTTACCGTGCAAACAGAAACACAGTGAATGTTGCCAATAAATCTCGCTGCAGGTCTTTTGCAGTCACTCGAGGGTTTGTGACATTGACAAGGAATCTCTTTCAGTGCAGCCAGTGTTCCTATAAATTGAAATTACTAACTAGGTTTCCAACTGTATCACTAGGAACATTCAATGCCTTTGCTATCATTTAGCAATGAGCTCTTAACTTTTTTGACCACTCTCTTGGCTTAAGTCGTTTACATGGGACGACTATCCGATGCTAAAGCACCTTACAGCCACCGCAGCAATGACCCCTCCTGTGCTTTTAAACAGATGTGATCATCACTTAGCGAGTGGAGAGGAAGCGGGCCAAAGGTCGTTCCAACTTGGCTCCACTCACAGTGTGGTTCACCTTTGGGGTGCAGGGCAACCCGATGGATTGAAATATGGCGAAATTAATAGGTTTTAGGCCTGCATGGTGCCCTACATGTACTGTGAGACCTAACACCCTGTATGTGCCATTTCTTGTGCAAGAATAGTAGAAGCAGTCGCTCCCCTCAGTACAAGGAAGGTGTGTGAGTGGTACCTTCACCTGTGCAATGCTCCTCCATATAGCAGTCTGCATGTTAAAGGATAAGTGGTGTATATACCTGCCCTCTTGTATCAGTGTATCAGTAAGTATATGGCCGCTTTCTGTGATTTGCAATGAGGGTTGGATCATTTTGATTGTCACTGAAGAGGTTATGGCCAAATATAATATCAAGTTAAACATCTCCATAATCCGTACGTACTTCTGAGGATTCAGCCTTTCCATAGAAGCTCTCATCACATCACAGATTATATCAACCTTCCTGGCTCCAGACTTCTGGAAAGAAGGGTCTGGAGAAGCCGAATGGGTGGGATACATTGTGGTAGTTACATCTTCTTCTCTGTAAAGCAAGATATTGCACAATCTGAAGAATTCATACAATGCAGACATAACTGGAATCACAGTTCTCTAGAAAATATTTGCTAAGAACAGAAAAGCTGCTAAAATAATAAAAGCTGCAAACTTACCTGTTCAATCACCCCTCCAGAAGTCCCGCCGGACCTTGTATACTCGTCTGGCAGTGATTACTTTCCCCATGTGCCCATGACCATATCAGGCAATCATTGGCCTCAGTGGTCGTGTGCCAAACATCCAAGCATCACTACTTAAGGAGCGTTTAGATGGAACGATTATAGTCTAAAAAAATGTTAAAACGAGCGGAAGTGAGCAATAATCATTCGGTCTAAACGCGAACCAGTGACTGAATAACGAACGAGAAGCGGGCGATTATCATGTGTTGTTCACTTTCAGCTGGTATAAAATAATCGTTGGCTCGTTCACATTGTGTTTAAACATGTGAACGCGCCAGTGAACGATTCTAGATGATGAATTCGCTTATGTATACAGGCTACACGAGCGAGCTGATGATGACCTCACCAGCTCATTCACTTGTGCTAAGGCTGGGTTCACACAGGGCGGATTTGCTGTGGTTTTTCCTCAGAAGAACTGCTTCTGCGGCAAAACCGCTTCAAAAGGTTAATTTGGGCTTGCGGATTTTTCAGCTGATTTTCGTGCAGAAAAATCCGCAAGCGTTTTTTTTTTCCGCAGCGGTTTTTTACTTAGAGGTCTATGGACAAAAAAGTGCTGCGGAAAAGACCGTAGAATGAACATGCTGCATCTTTTAAAACCGCGCCGCAGTTGCATTTCCGCACTGCGGCTGTGCGGAAAAAATCCGCCCTTGAGAACAGCTTTTTGGCAAATCTCATTTGTGCTGCATTGCACTGCAAATGCAGCGGTTTTGCCGCAGTGCAGATAGGCAACGGCAATCCGCAGCAAAACCGCAGCAAATCCGCCCTGTGTGAACCCAGCCTAACGATTCTTGTTCAGTGTAAGAGGAGTATCAGGCCAATAATTGCTGCAATGCTCACATGCATGTACGACACATCGGAGAACTAAACCGAAACCCCCGGCGATTGAACAGGCGAGTATAGGGCTTCTGTTTAGCTTAGCAACTCTTCTAAAGAGAAGCTTCCGATCTACGACAACCCTGATAAATGCGTTATAGTGCAATAGTCCTCCTCTATCGCTAGATGTACTTACTTGAGCTCAGTCAGAAACAAGTTGATATAATTCACAGAATCAATCTGCCTTACAAATAGGTCCACATGGTCCAGGAAAGCCTGCAGCAGAAGAGAAGTGGGGATTACTTAGTAATCCTGCAGATTGATGAAAGATGACATAAAACAGACGTACCTTGGGATTGTGATCATAAAATAAGTTCAGGTTTATTCGTAGTTTCCGCATACATTCAAAAGCATCTCTGAACTGACGGCTGGAAGAAACACATAATCCAGAGTGAGAACGTCAAGCTTTTGTGTTTTCCTACACTCCATTTTAGTATATCTGTATTTGAGACTTATCTTAGTACCAAGCATATTTTGGGATTAAGGGTACATTCTAAACAGGGATGTTCGCTGTGGAATTTGCTGCCAAACGTCTGCCGCGAATTCCGCAGACATAGACATGCTTTGCTTCCTCGTCCAGGAGCGAAAAATCGCTCTGCACTGCGCATGCAAGCTGGCTTCCCAGCCAAGACACTCGCGTTGGATCTGGAGAGGTGAGAATGGATCTCTGGGGGTCACCGGGTCTGATTCCGCTGCGAGATTTCGCAGTCTGAATCTGACCCTTCTGTTGGCAGGAAGCCTAAGGGTGTATTCACACGGGTCAGTTTCACGCACAGGTTCCGTCCGATAGTGGTATGGTAATAGTCTTGATTTCAATGTGCTACTCACATCAGCAATTTCTGAACGGGATGTATCACAAATATCAATGCATGTTCTGAAAGGAGTCGTTGGCTCATAGAAAAAGAAGTTTCATTACATAGCCATTTACCCATAGGTATCCATTGTAAATTTGGGTACAAACCTAATCTATGGGTACCCTCGCTCCCCAAGGCTCACTGTATGTGGCTATATCCCTCAACCGTAACATCAGCTTGTTCCCTCTAAAGCCTGTATGATCGGCAGGCAGATCATCATACCAGATAGCATGTCACATGACCAGGGGACACAGGGGTGTTCGTACCCAAATTTAAAGCCGACCCCTATGAATAGCGCTGCAATCCAGCTTACAGAAACAATACATCTTTCTCTGTGAACAACCTGTGGGACCCCATCATACCTAAAGCATAGGGTAAGAAGGTTCTTTAGGGAGCCCTCCTGCGCCATAGATGTGATCCCAGCCAATCCCTACGCAGGAAAATGCAACAAAGCTTTCAGTAGCTGTACATGCGGCTGAACAGAGAAAAATCAATGAAGGTTCCCAACTGTTAGCCTCCCGCCCGCTAATTACAAAGTGATGCTTGATCAAGCAATCACTTGCTATGGTGGGCAAACCCCTCCAAAGACCAATTTTGTTAAAGGAGATGTCCCGCGCCGAAACGGTTTATTATTTTTTTTAAACCCCCCCCCCGTTCGGCGCGAGACAACCCCGATGCAGGGGTTAAAAAAACCACCCGCACAGCGCTTACCTGAATCCCGGCGGTCCGGTGACTTCAATACTTACCGCTGAAGATGGCCGCCGGGATCTTCTACCTTCGTGGACCGCAGCTCTTCTGTGCGGTCCACTGCCGATTCCAGCCTCCTGATTGGCTGGAATCGGCACGTGACGGGGCGGAGCTACACGGAGCCGCTCTCTGGCACGAGCGGCTCCATAGAAGAAAGCAGAAGACCCGGACTGCGCAAGCGCGGCTAATTTGGCCATCGGAGGGCGAAAATTAGTCGGCACCATGGAGACGAGGACGCCAGCAACGGAGCAGGTAAGTATAAAACTTTTTATAACTTCTGTATGGCTCATAATTAATGCACAATGTATATTACAAAGTGCATTAATATGGCCATACAGAAGTGTATAGACCCACTTGCTGCCGCGGGACAACCCCTTTAACTTTCTCCAACCACTGACTAGTTAAAGAACGTTCTGCATTTTTGTTTTCCATTCCACTAGGTTATTACTAGTGAGTTTTTAGCTGACGTTTGGCACATACATCTAGGAAATGTCCTGACATGTACAGCCAATGTAAACTCCTTGGTGTGCGCAACTGTTCTTTTCAGTACATTTGAAAAGAAGCTTCCCCCCCCCCCCCGAAAAGTATTCCACACAGACACTTTTGGCATACGTCAAGTGAAGAAGAGCCACAAACAGCTACTATGTTACCAAAATCTCCATTTTGAGAGCACACGGTATTCTATGTATAAAGACACAATTTATGACAATCACTTCTGGCTAAAGACACGACCTGGAAGATTGTGAGGAAGGCATTTAGGCTACCCTTTAAAATTTCAAAGCATATGAAGATATGGAGACAACCAAAATTTAAAGAGGGGCAGGAAAGCAAATTATTTACACAATGGCAAACGAAAGGTATAGAGACCGTCCAACATATACTACATCCCCAGGAGCCTAGACTACAAACTTTCCCAGAACTCCGAGAAGCCTTTTGGCTGGGTTCACACTGGGCGGATTTGCCGTGGAAGTTCCGTTCAGAATTTCGACGTGGCAAATCTGCCTGCGGCCGCTAATCCCAGGGTTGGCAAGCCATGTGGTCGAGATGTCCATTCTTTTTTTTTGTTGCGGCCGCGTTCTCCTCTATGGGAGTTCCAGCTGCAACGGAAAAGCCTGCGGCCAAGTCACTCCAATACCCACAGCTAGGTGCCACGGGTTTTGAAGCAGCGGGAAAAATGCTGCAGATTTTAATTCTTATTTTGCCTGTGGACATAAGGCCTTATAGTAAGCAAACGTTGCCTATTAACACAGTGGCTTCAGCCGCTAACTCCAACATCACAGACAATACACACAAACGCAAACAATTTTTGTGCATGGAACGATTGGAATTAGAACATAGGGTGGAGTCATGAGTGCCAGGTTTTTTTTTAAATGGCGTGCGTCCATCGAGGAATGTTTCACTACACAAGAGATCGTAGAATGTATGAAGTCATTCAAGGATACCTCATGGTACCTTAAACTGCATGATGCAAACTAGCTGGGTAGATTAAGAATGGACTAAGAGAGGCGAGAAGAAAAACGAACAGCCAATAGCAGGCAAATTTTCGATTCAGAACGCCAATGTTCATGTATAATATCAGGTGCAGAGAGGGGTAGAGTGACCTTGGTGCCCAGAAGGCGAATTAGTTGAAATAGGTTGACAATAGATGGTACAATAAGGCAAAAAGTTATACAACATTCATTAACCCTTTCCAATCCACTGTCTGATGTCTAAAGACATTCTGATTGAAGGCTGTACAGCTCCAATGTCGGAAGACATCCGACAGGGTATTCTTACTGTAGATTACTGGCCGCTCTGTTGTTGGGGGCCTCTCCAGCATGTCTCATACCGCAGTACTGGTATAGCCAGCAGATGGCGCCATTGTATATCGGCAGAAAGAGAAAGCCCCCTAGGAAACCCTGAATCCAAAACTGAATTGCAAAGGGTTAACAGTATATATAAAAGATTCCCTGTTTACAAATTTACTCACCTATCCAGCCACTTGCGGATCTGTGCCAATACAAGAGCCCTGTGATGGATAGTTTCTAAGTTGCCCCGTGGCATCTATGAAAGAAATAAATTAAATCATGCATACAAATTGCAGGATGGGAGATGTTTGATCTGGATTTGTGTGCCGCCTCTGAAAATGACATTATTTCACAATATTTATTACAATATGGGCATAAATTAGATGGTTTGATGAGACGAGCAGGCCCCTATATTAGATGGTTGCTTCCGGGAAACTTGTTGGTTAGGCATTCATAAATAACGCAGTGATGTCACAACATGTCCACCTTGATTACAATTATTATAAAGAATAGTCCTTGGTGCAGAGACTGCTTCTACAGGAAGGGAAGAAGCGGCCTTTAAAGGGTTATCTGGGGGCTTAGTTTTATTCAAAAACATCTTCGGCCTGCAATACTAAAACAACAGGATTCATACTCACCCTTCGTGCTGCCCCGCCAATGCCATTTTGCCGTCTTTCCGGTCTCCGCTAGTCTTCACGTCCGGATGCAGGAAGCTGGCGATGATCTGATCAACAAATGGGCCATGTGACCGATGCAGCCAATCACAGTCTCCCTCCAGGAAATTAAGTTCAGTGTGGACCGGAGAGACGGCAAGACAGAAGCATGGAATGGCGAGTGTGAATTCTGTTATTTTACTACTGCAGGCTGAAGTAGTCTATGTTAGTGTTGTAGTTCTTGCTCTCTAAGGAAATTGCAACAATACAAGGAAACAGCAGCTGACCTGTAAGATCACTTTGGTGTCCTGGGGAACCACAGTGACGATGCGAGATCCTCTTTCCACTTTGCGAACAGTCTCATCATTGGAGTTTGATGTGCCACTTAGGAGTGCTTCTAGCGCTAGAAGAAAAAGTTGGAAAATGACGACAGACAAGGATGTCAAGGAGATCATTTCTGAAAATGATCCACAATCCAAGTATCAACACAACATATATGTAACCTGATCAGTGTAGATGGCCTCCAACAAGTTCTGGCTGTATGTTTAAATATACAGTCTGCCAGAGAGAAAGAAGAAAAGCTTACCTTTCAGTGTTGTATCCCTTAGTGGCACGTATCTACAGGTATGAGAGTGGGTAGTAAAGAGCAGGAATTCATCATATATGGCAAAGGAGGTTATATTCGTGGCAACCTGGTATAAGGGATCACATAAAAAAAACACAAAATCACATGAAATGTATGAGTGCCTCACACGATTCGAATGAGAAGAGTTAGAAACAAAAACCACTTACCAGCGAATTATTGATGAATAAATGGAATCTGTCCGTAAGGCCCAAGACAACTTCCTGCAATGTAAAAGGTTCAGCTGGTTGGACAAGTACAGAATTCTTACATATTAGTTGATGCACTAATGAATTAGTAGTAAAATAGTGGCCAACAGCGCTCTGGGTTGGACAGCTGACATAACTTATATGCAATCTACAGATGAACACACACAAGGGCTCCTTCACACTGGTGGGAAAATTGGGCGATTTTCTTGCGATGCGAGAGTGAGTGAAAACGCATAGTTATGAAACCGATTAATTTCAATGGTTTCATTCTCATTTGCAATGTCTTCACTCCTGAAATGCTACGTGAAAAATAAAATCACAGCCTCTCCTTTCTTTTGCGATATCAACAATTGTTTCCAATGGGGCTGACGGCAGCAGCGCCACCCCCATTGAAAGCAATGGGAGAAAATCGCCATCTCCTGCTGCAGCTGTGGCAGCCGCGCCATGGGATTCCTTCAGCCCCGCACCTTGCTCTCAAAGGGGCTGGCAGCAGCCCCGGCCCCACTAAAAACAAAAGCAGAACATCGCAATCCTCTGGCGCTGCTGTGACAGCAGTGGCAGGGGGTTCCTTCATCCCCGCGGGAACTCCCCTCATCACTGAACACTGTGACAGCAGCGGCAGGGTGTTCAGTGATAAGGGGAGTCCCCGCAGGGACGAAGGAATCCCCTGCCTCGCATTTTACCCACTTTTTGATCATTACACCCTTCTTACACCCGTGGAACCCATTTCCCACAAATTTTGTTCCTGATTAACCCTAGTAGCTAAAGTCTTAAAATAACCATAAAGCAAATGGACCTACAAGGGCCTATCCCATGAAGTCACATGTACTGAATGTTAGGAGGTCACTGCTGAGGTCTGTAGACGTTTTACTGTGAATGGACATTGTAGATGTACCTTATAGTTTCTGAAATGTGGTTTGTAACCAGTTAGAGTCCATGCTAAGCATTGTATCACTGTACCTCTCCTCCCATTTCTGTGACGGCAGTCTTCATACAAGGATGTTGAAACTTTACATTTTGGCCCATCGCATCCTTCCAAGGTTCTAGAACAGGCGATGGCGGCTCTGAAAAAAATACTGAGAGGTTGATCTAAACTCTGAAATACCGGTAATGAGTAAAAAAGTGTAAAGTTCTCCAGCTGGATTATATTACTTCAAATGTGCCCGTTCTATACCTGGTGGTGATCCCTCTTTCTATGCATCATGCCAGTGAGAGCTAGCATCACAATCATTAATTCCTATCCAAATGCTGTGAAATTAGGGATAGCAATTTAGAAGTGTCAGGGTCTGCCCTTTAGCTCAATCAACATAGTATGCTAATCATCTTTCATGTTCCCCAGTACTCTACAAATCAGTGGGCGCAGGTACAGCCAAAAGTCAGACATCAAAGTCCGTACTAAACGTACTATTTGGATAATAGGAGTGAGGGCCCATCTCGCAGAAGCTTACTGTACAGAGGAAGCGGGCCACGAGTGGTGTTCAGCCATCTTTTATATAACTATACACTGGATTTTCAGATTATGAGACGCCCCCTGGGTTTAAAAAAATATTTCATACTAATTTAAACGTCTCTGGGGTCTAACAAAGTGGAGAGGCTACCAGCATTACATTTGGTGTTCTAGTAAAGAGGGTGAACAGAGAACAGTCGGCTGCTATTAAACCTAGTGTGTCCATTCAAACAATGGCGCAAGCACACAAGTTCACATTATACACAGCACTGCTGCAGGCACACTGTACATGTACACGGCACACTCAGCTTAACTACATATACACACATATACAGATCTACTGCATACACAAACAGCTCTGCTACATGCATGCACACACAGCTCATATAGCTCTGCTGCATGCACGCATACACACCTGCAGCTGGTATGTTAAACACGGATTTGTTTTTTATTATTACCACTAAATCTCCCCATACAAGTGTAGTAATACATGACCCGCTGTGTGTACAGAGGAGGACTCGCACCCCGCGGAGACATGTGAGTGATCTCAGTGTTATCTGAAGGAGGAGACTTATGAGGCAGGAGGGGAAGGAACGTGCAGCCACGGTATGTATGGCTGCAGAGTTCTCCTGATCATTGATCAGCGCACTGTTGGATCATGGGTCTCTGACAACGGTGAGGGGTATCTGGAGCTAGCACACCTCCCTGCCTCTGGAGACCCGCCTACCTCTGAACGGTAAGGTACAGACACTTTCAGCAGGATTTTATGTTGCTGAGCACTTGAGTCTTACAGTTAGAAAAATATGGTACACAAAAGCTGTATGAGCCGGTCACAAGCCAGCATCTGTGTATGCAGATATGAAGTGCATTAGGGATGCATTATATGGATTGCGGGGAATATTATGGTTTCTAGGGATCAGGTTCTGAGAGAGAATGTAAAAGAGGGGTAAATAGAGAAGAGTTAACTTAGGAATCATCATAGGTCTATCTAAACTAACATATTATAGAGACAAAACAATGAATGTTTATAATATGTGTAAAGGCCTGTTTAGACGGGACGAATGCGGGATTAATAATGTGATATTTTAATAAATTGTACTTTCACGGTTCCAGAGATGCAATATTTTTTTTAAGTGACAACTGAGAAAAAAGCTTTTTCAAAAATTAAAGCTTTTTAAATTACAAAAATGTTTAACCTTTTTCTGAACTTGAGCTCTTTTGATCGCCTATACAATATAATGCAATACTTCAGCATTGCATCATACTGCATTTTGACAGGCATTTTATTAAGGCATGCCACAGGCATGGCTTATTAGGTAAACATTCATGCCAGCCTCAGAGGTCTTCACAAGGCCCCAAGCTGCCATGACACCTGATCAGTCACCTACAATCTCACTGTGGGAGAAAGGTTTGGGACATTTAGATGCCACCGTTAGAACTGACAGTGGCATTTATAATGACTAGTAATTATTAGGACATTATAGTAGCAGTGTTTCTGGTGGCACATCACACAAACACACACATTAGCTTGATTACCACACAAGACAAACAGCTTGGCTCCTCCCATAGCAGTGACATCACCACAGGTCCTTTAGCCCACCAGATCTCTGTGGTAGAGGTAGGTCTGTGTGTTCTTCCAGGACTGCTGACTTATGTAGGAAATTATTCTGGTGACGCAATGCGGCACAAAGCTCTGCTACATAGTACATGAATTATGATCCCCACTAGAGATGAGCGAACACGTTCGGCTCCGCCCCTTTTTCGCCCGAACACCGAACTTTGCGAACACTTCAGTGTTCGGGCGAAAAAGTTCGGGGGCCGCCGTGGCAGCGCGGGGGGGTGCGGCGGGGAGTGGGGGGGGGGAGAGGGAGAGAGAGAGGGCTCCCCCCTGTTCCCCGCTACTGCCACCCGCGCCGCCGCGCATCTCCCCGCCCCCCGGCGGCACCCGGACACTTACGCGCGAACACTGCAGTGTTCGGCAAAGCCGGTGTCCGGGTGCGGATGTGTCCGTAACGGACACGTTCGCTCATCCCTAATCCCCACACATCATACACACAGCTTGGCTCCCCCCACAGCAGTGACATCACCACAGATTCTTCAGCCCATCGGATCCCTGGGGTGGAGGTAGGTCAGTGTGTTGTGTCAGGACTGCTGAGTTGTGTCTTCTGAGAAAATAACAGCTTCAATGGTGTCACCAGGGGGCGGAGCGATGTTACCAGGGACGGAGCATGAGAAGCATTGACTCACATACTACAGACAAGTGGTCGTTAGTAGTTTGATGATATCTGTGACTGGGGCTGGATGTTAGGTGATAAAGGCCGGTTTCACACGACCGGATCTCAATTGCAGAATCCTCGATCATCACACAGTATTCTGCACCAATTGAAAGAACTGAACATTCGCATGTCTGCTCAGAGCAGATCGCAATCAAAATTTCCACGAGCAGATTTAAAATTGCAGCATGTTCTATTTTTGTGCATAATCTGCAAGTCAATGAAGGACGTCCGACCTGCAGCCCATCCGCATTTGACATTGCAGATAGGCTGTGGGTACCTGTGTTATCACCTAGCGACGGCGCAAAAAAAACAAATATTTAAAACACTAAATCTGTACTGCACATGACTGCGGTCATCCGCAATATAGAAAGAGAAGGTACAGGTGGTCACCAGTCGGGAGCAGAGCTGGATTCCGCTGTGGGCTCCCACATGCAGCATCAGTCTTGTGCAAATGCAGGCGGCCAAAAACAGCTGCCACCTGCCGTGTATGCAGTAGGCGCGGGTCTGCTCCATACAAAGTCACCGGATATCTGCTGCATATGTAAGGTGTACATATAGAAGTTTTTTTTTAAAAAAAGGCTAAACTATTTGTCATTTCTAAAGCCTGTAGCAATCGACTTACCCCAAAGATACTTCCAGATTTGTCCATTGGCTGTCTGTAAAGCACAAGTCTTGGTCTTTGTGTTGTAGAACACACTGATAATATGTCCATCAATGGATACAGCAGGTGTGCTATTGAGAAAAAAAAAAAACATACTAACTACATACATACAGTATGTCCTTTCTTAAAGGGACTCGGTCACCTACTTTCAGCCCTATAGGCGAAGCTTATGGGCTAAACGTAGATGACTTGCTGAGTCAGAGGATGTAAGTCTTAAGGCCCTTTTAGACGGGGCGAATGTCGGGTAAACGATGCCCAACACTCGTCCCCGCTCATACTAGCTTCCGTGCGCCTGCAAGGAAGCTAGGGTCATTAGCTCTCCGCGGGGCGACTGCAGGAGATTTCTCTCCTCGCACTCCCCCTCTCTATTGACTTAGCATAGCGACAGTTCAATACTGAACAGCTGCTATTTAAACTGAGCGATCAGCTCATCGTCCATTATTTATGAAGCATGAAATAATGAACGATGAGCAGACCGCTTAGTGTAAATAGCAGGCGTTCAGTATTGAACGACCGCTATGTTAGGTCTATGGAAAGGGGCATGGGAGCACGAAGAGAGAAATCTCCTGCAGCCGGCCCACGCCCCTGCTGGCCGCTCTGTGAGCGAGCTAGTGCTACTAGCTCCCTGCAACAGCACGGGAATAAGGACACACAGGGACGAGCGTCGGGCATCGTTTGCCCAACATTCATCCCATCTAAATGGACCCTTATACTTACCTTCCCCATTAGAAGTGCTGAAAGCGGCTGCTCAATACATTGAGCGTTGCCAAGTAATCTGCCTGTTCTAATTTAAGAATGGGTGGACTACTTGGCCTTCCTTCCAGCGCTGATACTGGGCGAACAGCGGAGAAGGTAAGCATAATACCTACATCCCCAGACACAGCCGGTCACCTAGTTTTAGCCTAGAAGCTTGGCTTCTTGGACTAAAAGTAGGGGAGAGTCTCCTTAACTTTTCTCTAAACCTAACATATTCCGAGATGTATGGCCCAAGATGTTAAAAACATTCTTTAAAAGAAAAAAAATAGACTAAATGTTTAATATATATATATTATTTTTAGCGAATGGCTGTGAAGGATGCCATCCGTTACCCATAAACCACTATGTTAAATTAAAAAAAAAAAAAAATAAATACTCTTAAATATACTTCTTCTCTCAGTGTTTTGAGACTGTATTAAATTGGTATCATGACAAATTGCAAAGTTTAACACAATTTAAGAAAAGTTAGACAGTACTTTCCCTTTTTTTTTCTAAGGTGGGATGGGGGTTCTGAGTGGGACACATGATGATGACAAACCTTGTAATTATAGGATTTTGGCTCCTTGTTGTTTAAAATTGTTGCTGAACTTCTGTATAAGAAGCATATTGCTGTTCCTATGTTAGGTACATAAAGCACCTGTAAGTAAGCGGTGTAGGTACTGCAGTGTGTGAGCCGGCTAATCAGCCATTGAACACTCTGCAGACAGGTTTTGGTGGGGCTGCAGGAGCAGGCATGGGCGTCAGACACAAGAAGAGCGTTGGATGCTGAAGAACGAGCCTCTGTCTCCAGCGAGCCAAATGTTCTTTAAGTGTGTGTACAAATGAAAGCATAGAGGAGTCCGCCCAATGTGCCAAGTGGCAGCCTCCCGGGCTGACAGAGAAGAAACGGGAGCCAGGTTAGTTAGGAAGGAAAAAAAAAAAAATACACCCTCAGACTTCGCTGCTCCTGTCCTAAAGGCCCATAAACTCCATTGATGGTGCTCACAGGATATGGCAGGCTCCTTTCAAACAAAAGCAACAAAATCCTGCAATTAAATGCATTACAAAGTTTTGTTTTTAAAGAGACGGTCACCTACTTTTAGCCCTATAAACTAAGCTTAGGGGCTAAAAAGTAGGTGATCCATGAAGCTGGGGATGTGACTGTTATAATTACATCCCCCATTGTTCCTCTGGTGTCGGCGTTGCTCAGTAGTTAACTGTTGTAGTAATAATAATATAATTGTGTTTCTTAAAGCAGCCTATGCAAATATATGTATGTATATATTCATATATCCACCTTGATAGAAAATAGCTAGCAGTGAAATGGTTAACTGGTTCATTCTTATGCTGGTATTCTGAAATACACTCCTACACAAGTTCTACAAGGTCCTGAGATGTGTTTCTCATGAGAAACACCTGTGATGCCCTCCGCTCATAAGGAGGGGGGCTACATTGGCTCGCTGCATTGGCTGCCCATCCACTGCAGAACTAAATTTAAACTGCTCTACCTCACTCACAAAGCTCTGCATGGCGCTGCGCCAGCATACATCGCCTCCCTACTGTCAGTACACCACCCAGCGCGCTCACTCCGATCGGCTAACACACTCAGACTAAACACCCCTGTAATACGAACCTCACATGCTCGCCTACAGGACTTCACCAGAGCAGCACCCATCCTCTGGAATGCTCTACCCCAAGGCATCCGGACAATTCCCGATGCACGAAATTTCAGACGTGCCTTAAAAACGCACCTCTTCAGGGAAGCATACCAAATCTCCTGACCTAGTCCCTCGCCCCTCCCTATGGTGCCCCACCCTGTTTGCCTTCTAATAAATGATCTGTACATGAAATTTCCTATTGCCTGTGTTCCCCAACCCCTGCACCTCCTGTACCACCCTCAACCCATTTGTGTCTAACCCAATGTACCTCACATTGTAATTGTTGCAATTGTTGTATTGTTTTGCATTTATCCATGCCTAAAAGCGCTGCGGAATAAGTTGGCGCTATACAAATAAAGATTATTATTATTATTACTTCTTATCTCATGTCTTGAATTCCTTAGTCCAGGCAGAGATATTGATAGTCTATTCTAGTGGCGTTTCCTAGAAATTACGTTTTCACCTAGCAACATACACCTGGGGCGTAAACATATGTTAATCATCAGTGTCGTTACCTACTAGGCCAATCATGAGTTGTTATGATGTTGGGAGGGGTATGCATTTAATTGGTGTGTCATATTCAGTATAACTGTGTTGTACTTCCTTACAATAAACCAGAAAGGTGTGGGGGCTCAAGGGGAATACCCCTGAGTTCAAATACATATATTCATGCATGAAGCTTCTCCATTAATACCAGTCTGGAGCAAACCAGTGAAATCTTCTGGAATATGATTTATTCCTATAACATAACCCATTACAAAATTAGAACAGTGGACTACATTGAGCAGCGGACTACGTTGCTGACACCGGGGAAATAAAGTCCCCGGACTCAATGGGTCACCTACTTTCAGGTCATAAGTTTAGTTCATAGGGCTAAAAGTAGGTGGCAGAGTCTCTTTAACATTGCATGTCTCACTTAAATCCCTCCCACCTCCCTTATGTATTCTCTATGGGTGGGCAAATATGTAAAACGATGGCAAAATAACATTTATACAATGCTACGTATAAGAAAAACAAAAATGTACATACTGGACATCAGCAGTTTGACCCTCGGTTGGGATCTTCACGAGGTAAACATTTGATTGACTGGAGTTCTCTCCCTGACTTACAACCAAAAAAGTGTCATCTTGCACCCACGTAAGATGGCGGAAGCAAAGAGGATGCGTGTTACACGATGGAGCTTGAAGTCTGCAAACAAAAAACAACTCTGTATGACGAAGACTGATGGAAAATATAAAAAAAGTTTTATTAAAAGATTATCTGAGGAAAAATGGCCACAAGCAGCCGCCTCTCCCACCGAGGTGCCTAAAGCATATTAGGATTTTAAATCTATTCCCCAATTTGGGTCTACGGAAACAATTCATTTTTAGGCTTCCGGCCTGTGAAGTAGTTTGTCATTAAAGCACAAGGATATCATTCCTTCACCCTGTATGCTTCATTTTTAAACTCAACTATTCTGATGTAGTTTATAGCAGACTGTATGTGTTATTGCTAAGAACTGTTTTGTACCGACTATATAAAATGTAACTGACGTTTCAGAGGACTTTCCAGAAGAAGCTGCCGTGTGTACCTGCGGAACAGCATGACTTAGCCATTATGACTTGTATCCAACCAGCATGATGGAGGACATTAAACAGCAGTACTGATCGGTGTAGATGCAATTTCAGTAGCTGTGACAAAGTAAACACTTACTATTACCTGCAGCAGCATGTCTATGTGAGTCTCTCTGTCTCCAACACTGCGTAGTAGAGAGACTTTTATGGACAGAATGAGACAACACCCTCCTCCACTTTCCTGCTATCCATCTAGTTATCTTTGCTATTAGAAACGAACTTCACATGATAATAGGCAACAGTCAGCAAGTTAGAAGGAAGGGGGTCATCGAGTACCCAACACTATTAAGATGAGTTTTCAACAAAGCAAGCTATCACATAAGCATACTTGTTGAAAAGTCTGAAGAAGGGGCTGCGTCCGCAAAACAAGTTATTTGTGCTGGCAGTAATTTAATTAATAAAGAAGAAATTGGGTTAATCCCTTTGCTTTTTATGCGTTTTACATTACAAGGGCTGCGCCCTCCTTTTTACAATCAAGCATTTCTTTGTCACATTAACTATGGTGACAGTAATTAGACTGGCAGCAGCCTACTAACTATTCTATAAAAACCTATTCTGAATTTTAGGAAAAGCAAGTAGGAAAAAGCCCCGCTTTGGACGCCAAGAACTTTGACTGTAAGTTACCCATTTAATGTGCACGCTTTACATTTTATCTATGCTTGAAAAAGGTGCTATATAGCGCCGAAACGCGCTGCATTCGTAAACCCAATAAAATAAGGTTTTATAACCATTAGACCAATTTGGGTCTTGAAAATACCCTTTGCCCCGAAGCGTGGAGCTTTTTCCTACTTGCTTTTCCTATTGTTTGGCTGCAAGCTCCTGCATACCAGAGAGCTTCTAAGCTCCGAGACGTCTCTCCGCTATAAGAGCCCAACCGTATACCAGGTGAGTTATTTTCACTATATCTACTTACACTATGGGGCGCTGATATATGTTGACACACTACCTTTGCTTATTCTGAATGTTGGGCCTCTTTCAGACAAGCTTGTTTTTGCGCAGTAAAGGCACGTGAAAAGATTGCGGGTATACTATACTAAAGATCGCGTGAACGGGTTAATTCCAGCTATTTCAATTAGCCTGTTCACACGATCCGAGGGGCATGTTCCAGCTCCCATAGGAGTCTATGGAAAGCACGCACAAATGATAGGCCAGGTCCTATCTTTTCTCGCACGATGGAGCTTAGGTGCGAGCTTTGCAGTGCCTGTCTTATCTTTGGAAGGAGCGAGGATTTTGCGCATGTAAAATTCTTTCATCTGAACACTTCTACAGGAAACCATTGGCTCTAATAGAAGCGCTTTCTGTACGCTCCACTAATGCGCTAAATCAGCGCTCGTGTGAATGAGGCCTTAGGATCACATCACTAATACGGGTCGCTCCACCGTTCTCTTCTCTTGCATAGCAGGAAATGGCATGGCGGCTTGTCCCGTCAAAATAGGCACTGCACTTAGAATCAACCTATGCTTATGTAATAGCCAAAGTGATAACTATCAAACGGGCAACTCATGTGAAGTCTGTCTCTAGTAACACAAGCACAAGACAGATTAGAGAAGGTGGGGGGACTGTGCTTGCTGTGGGCTTAAGATGTCCATAAAAGTCTATGGCATGGGGCAGTGGGACTAAGGCTGGACTCATACAAGCAGATCAGGCCTACAGCGGATTACAGCTGGTGACCCTGTGTAAGGCACTTTGCTGTATTGCATATAACCGCAGAGGCTTGCAGTTGGTCCATGCGCAGTACAGGTTTGTTCGTATTTCCTGTACCGTTGCTTAGCGATGACGCGGGTATCTGAAGCCCATAAGCAATGTTAATTGTGTATAGTCTGCGGGTCGGACGTCTCTATTGACATCAATGGAGACCGTCCGCACGGATTCCACGGTAGAATAGAGCATATGTGAAGGAAAATCCATGCCTTTCAAGGTGTTTCCAATTGCAGAATCCTTAATTCAAATCTGGTCATGTGAGATATTGCTGTAGCCAATAGTATTTACTGTTTTACAGCTAATAGAATTACAACTACACTGCTCAGTACTGCTATATAATGTCCTCCATGATGCCGATACTTGTGAGGGTGAGCTGCAGAGAGAAGAGGCCCTGCTGTCCTATGTGTGCAGTGTATGGCGACATTATAGCAACTAGTTGCTTCCAGCAGCTCAGGGTAAACTAACAATAGATAGAGCCTGCAGAGTGGAAAATTGGTGAAAACGCAGAATAGAAGTCATATTGTTTATGGCTATTGCCAGAAATACAGCTACGCCTCATGTACACATGTAATATTTACTCTGAAAAGAAACATCTTGAAAATGAGATCAGCACTAACAGTCCTTTATAATAGAAGGATAATGGCTATGCAACAGTCCAATCTGCCACGTCAGTTCATCTCAGTGCCAAGATCCATATAAAAAAAAACAAACAAGCAAGCTGACCTCGGCATCTGCAGATTCCACTTTTATTAGATCCACATTGTACGAATGAAGTGCCCCGTCCTGGCTGTGGAGCAGCCTTCGTCAGAGTTAGGCTCACACGGACGGGTCGGATTCCCTCATGTAGATCTTTACAGTGAAGGACCGGAGATTATTTACGGAAAATTATGGAAGATCGTGGATGCAAACATTTTACCTCGCAGACATACAGCGCATCATCTGCACAGAAGAAAGAGCTCTCTCCTGACAGCATTCCGACTTTTCTATCTGAAGTAGCGAGAGTTTCTGACGCTCATATGTAACATTAATTGCTTATGGGCGACAGAGCACTCGCATCCATTGAGTTCAATGGAGGCCGTCCGCGCAGATTTCACGCTAAAATAGATCATGCTGCGATTTTTCTTCCACAGTTTCTGCCCGCACGTCTGAGCGAACTAGCCAAAGTTGATGCTTTTTGATGCCCGTGTCTCATCCAAGCAGATGCCGATCGTGGAATTCGCAATTCAAATTTGTCCGTGTGAGCCCGGACTTATTCTGAAGAGTCACCTAAACGTGCGGGTGGACTTTAAAAATTGTGGACTATGTAGTCTTCTATATTTTACATTTACGTACTAATAAACCTAATAAGTGAGCCGATGCATTCACATTTCAGGATCATGCAGATGAAATAGTGGATCATATCTTGCACAGCAGTTCTTATATTGTCTTTTATCTATATGGTCTTTATATTATTGTACAATTCCCAATCCACTTATATATTCATTAAAGGGGTTTTCCGGTCGAAAATACTATTGATGACCTATCGTCGGGATAGGTCATCAATAGCTGATCGACCAGGGTCCGCCGCTCGTGACCACGACCGATCAGCTGTGCGAGCGCAAGTCGTCAGCGCCGCAGTAACAGAGGTCAGAGTGGAAGCCTCCGCGCCGACCTCCCATGTAGTGGCCAACGCTTGTAACTGCAAGCACGGCTCCCATTGATTTCAGTAAGAGCCGTGCCTGCAGTTATAAGCACCATCCATTACACGGATGTCGGCGCAGAGGCTTCCACTCTGACCTCTGTGTTATTGCGGCGCTGACAGCATGCGCCTGCACAACTGATTGGTTGGGGTCCCGAGCGGCTGACCTGGCCAACCAACTACTGATGACCTATCCTGAGGATAGGTCATCAATAGTATTTTTCAACGGAAAACCCCTTTAATCCAACCGTAGCACGCATACATTACCTGCACTCCTTTTCTAGTAGCGGCATGCTAGCGTCTAGTTTGCATCCATTCCCTCGTATGGCTTTCACGTTAGACTCCTTAGTCGTGTCAATTCCTGCAAGACAAAGCCAAAAAACAAACCCCTCTTCTATATTCTTAAGGCCAAGTAACAAACACGTAGCTTTCAGTCGGCTATATAAATACTTTACGGACCATATCTGCAGATATACAGCGTATTGTCACAATCAAGGACCGCAAAGTCACTGCTCTTGTCAGGATCCGCACGGAAAACAACATCATTCACAAGACGGGGGAACTGCATGTGGAAGGTGCACATTGGAGGAGGAACCACGGCCTGACCAAAGGACGTCACCAAAACCTTATCTGTACGGGAAAAAGGGGAAATGTATATCATGTAACGTTACTTCACTGGAGTCACTCAGAAACAACAGATCCAAGTACTTTTAAAGTAATTACAGATTACCGGATTTTTCGGACTAGAAGATACCCCCGGGTTTAGACAGCAAAAAAAAAAAAAATGGGAAAAAAATTTCATACTAGTTTTAAACATCTCTGGGGGTCTAATAAAGTGGAGGGGCTACCGCAGTAGCTTTAGCATTCTATTATAGTTATTAAGGTCAACGGAGAATAGTCGGCTGCTATTATACCTAATGTGTCCATTCAAACAATGGCGCAAGCACATAAATTCAGATTATACACACATTGTACAAGCGCACAAAACACTCTGCAGCATACACAACTGTGCGACACACACACACAGCTTTGAAGCATTCACATACATACAGCTCTGACACACACACACACACACACACACACACACACACAGCTGGCATGTGAAACACTAATGTTATTAACACTAAATTCCCCCATACAGACCCCCTCTAGGTGCTCACATGGTTATGGCATCATCTACGGTCCTGCTACTACTACAAGACCTTTGAGGTTTGCTATTATCCATCCCTGTGTGTACCTCAGAAGACCTGCCAAGAAGGCGCAGCCAATTAATAAATCCTGCCTCCACAACGTGATGGCTGTGATTGGTTCTTGGAACGCCGTGGCTCAGCCAATCAATGCAGCGCTTAAGGACCCAATCACAGCCATTGCTTTGTGGAGCCGGGATTTATGAATCCCATACCCAGGAAGTCATCTTGTGTGGGCAGCTGAGAACTGCAGGAGAGCTCTGGAGAGCAGAGGGAGGGACTTGGACCGAGCCTGCTAAGTATAATAAGACATCCCTGAAAATAAGCCCTAGCGCCTCTTTTGGGGCAAAATTCATATAAGACAGTGTCTTATTTTGGGGGAAATACTGTAGTCAGAGATGGCCAGCTACGAGAGACACCAATAAGTATAAACTAAAAGTGATTATTGAAATCTTATCATTTACAGAGAAAGAGGAAAACACAAAATAGTCACATATTACTTAAAGGGGTTGTCCCGCGCCGAAACGGGTTTGTTTTTTTTTCAACCCCCCCCCCCCCCCCGTTCGGCGCGAGACAACCCCGATGCAGGGACGTAAAAAAAAACCGCTCAACGCTTACCTTAATCCCCGCGCTCCGGTGACTTCTATACTTACCGGTGAAGATGGCCGCCGGGATCCTCTTCCTCCGTGGACCGCAGCTCTTCTGTGCAGTCCATTGCCGATTCCAGCCTCCTGATTGGCTGGAATCGGCACGTGACGGGGCGGAGCTACACGGAGCCGGCATTCTGCACGAGCGGCCCCATTGAAGACAGGAGAAGACCCGGACTGCGCAAGCGCGGCTAATTTGGCCATTAGAGGCCGAAAATTAGTCGGCACCATGGAGACGAGGACGCCAGCAACGGAGCAGGTAAGTATAAAACTTTTGATAACTTCTGTATGGCTCATAATTAATGCACAATGTACATTACAAAGTGCATTAATATGGCCATACAGAAGTGTATAGACCCACTTGCTGCCGCGGGACAACCCCTTTAAAAGGGGATTCCAACTCTTTAAGAAAAAAAATGCTGACCTATCCTGAGGCCATCAATAGCGGATTGGCATAATCCCAACTGGCGGACGCCTGCCAATCAGCTATTTAAAGGGGCCACTGTCACAGTTTACAAAGCAAAAAAAAGACAGCTCTGCAGTCCTCAGCGTAGTTTTGCAAGCATTGAAGTGAATGGGTACTGTGCCTGCAATGCTACACCAGACTACTGCACAACGTACAGAGCCATGTACATCATGACAGCAGCCTGGCGAAGAGTTGATCAACATGGATGGTGGGGTCCCAAGCTGCAGACCCCTGCTGATCAGCTATTCTCCTGAGGACAGGCCATCAATTGTTTAGAGCTGGAGAACCTCTTTAAAAAAGAAGAATACACTCCTTCAAGTTCTTACCCCCATCAACAACAGCCACATCAGTCGGCCCTCCGGCACCGTGTCCACCACTGCAGTCTGTACTCCAGGTCCAGTCATAGCAGAAGTACTGCCACCCAGTGCATACAACATGCAGTCTGTAGGAGAACTCGGGGTCCCACTCTACGGACACAACTCTCTGGTGTTCCTCAGTCCCAAAACGTAAGCTTTGTTTCAGATACCAATGATAATTTCCAACGACCCACAGCTGAACTAAAAAAGGGACAACATATGGTAAAATGATGCAAAACAATTAGAAGTCAATGTCATGGCGAAGAAAAGGCGGGAGCATCACGAGGCGAACAAGAGTTCCATCCAGCTGCTTTAGTCCTTGCGGTCCAGCATAATAAAGTGCAACGCTTCGGCTAAAATGACTGCAGCATTCAAGCTTGTCAAAGGCATGTAAGCAAAATAAAGGCAGAGCAAAATAGCACAGGCTGGTTAATGTACTGTAGTTACACAACATAATGGAGGCCTTATAAAACCACTGAGCTCCATGTAATCAACTTAGGCCGCCTGTACACGGCCGGGTCGGATTCCACTGCGAGAATTCTCGCAGCGGGATGCGGACCCCTGCTCCTGCACAGCCTTGCGGCTCACCCGTTCCCAGCGTCTCCCCTGCTCTACGATACGCTGGCTGCCACCCAGCTGACGTATGTGCGGAGCGGAGCCGACGCGTCGCCAGTGACATTTCTGAGCGGGCCTCTGCGAGACCCGCACAGAAATAGAACATGCCGCGATTTGTTTTCCGCGTGTGTTTTCACGCGGACCAATCGCGGCTGTGTGCATAGAATTGCATTATCTAATGCAATCCTATACAAGTGGGCATGGGGGGGAAATTCTGCGGGAAATCCCGCCGCGGAATTTCCGCCCATGTGCAGGGGGTCGTCTACAGACAGGGCAGCGCCACATACTGTATACAGCAACCAAAAACAATATAGTAAACAAAAAAGTGTTGCAAAGAAAACACAGCCTTACCCTCCCTCCACCTCCTCCATATAGCAATGTGCAGCCCTGGTGCCCCCTTGTCCCACAAGCACTATTTGTGTATATGATATGCAGTATATACACTGTATATAATACACACAGGTATATTCATCACAGTTGTGTTAATCCATTTCTGTATTTACCATCAGTATTCAGTTTTGAACCCTCCTCATCAATACCCTGTAGCCAAACCGCTAGAACGGTTGAATCGGAGTTCCACAGAAGTTCTCTCACCTGTTACAAAACAACAGAAAGTAATAAAATACTGTATATTGCCTATTTTTTCTAAACAATATACAACGAAAATAAAAAAGTCTTCTGATCCAAAATGGTGATGTTCCAAAAGCTACATTTTATCTACTGACTTACTTTCTGAGAAAGGTTTTCAAATAGACATGATGCCCCTCACACTCAAAATACCCCTAAATCATAGTGCATGACTTCAGCCTCCACATAACAGACCTCACTGTCATGGCACCTCATTACATCCACATAGCAAGACAGCAATGGCGGTGGTCCAGGGCAGTCCTTTACTCAAATATGAGAGTGCCCGACCCACTGTGCCCATGTCCGTACCCCCTATATTAGTACCCCTCTAAGGCCCCTCTCAAATCTGCAATAGGGCTCCGTTAGGACTTTCCATCGCTCTGTTTAAGTTTTGGGAGAAGAGGAACAGAATTGAAAAGGAAATACACGGATCTGGTTTTCCACAAAAACTCCTTGATTTCAAGAAGTTAAAAAAAAACAAACCTCTGCACGCTTTCGTTTCGCTTCCGATCGGTTTACATTTTGCTAACTGAACAAATAGACTGTTTTGTTCCATGAAAAATCAGCAACCGAACAAAAAGATTTTATTCGATTTCCATTTTTGTTTTTTTAAACTCCTTGAAAAATCAAAAACGGATTCATTTGAATCCCTGCTTCAAAAACAGAACAGAGAAGCAAAAAGCCCTAGCAGAGCCCAAGAGCAGGCGAGGAAGGGCCGTAATATGGATTTAAAAAAGGAGAACTGCCCGAGCCTGCGCTAACGATCATTACAGATTAACGTCTCTGAAGCTTCTCTGGTAATGTGTCCGTCTGGTTGCTGGGTACTGACTACATAACATAAATGGGGATGTCAGGCAGCTACCAGAAAGCCTTGTAGAAATGACTCCATTAGACTTGTAATACAAAGTGTGACTGGTGGGGTCTGACCACTAGGACCCAGTGAGAGAGTGTAAGGTTTGTTTAACAAGCCGTTCTGCTTCCACCTCTGCTCTCCATCTCGGTTTCTTTCTCACATGCCAGAAACCCAGAGCGAACCGCAGCCTTTAATGTGCGCAATCGAAACCACTTCTCCATTTCCTAGGAATTCCCCATCCCAGACAGTCTTGTCAGCTGGAGAAAAAAAGTTTCATCCACCCTTCCTTTCAAAGAAAAAAAAAAACAGAAACTTTGGGAAACAGGGACCAAAGTGGTCTTCGTTCCACACGCCCAAGCCCATGCTTCATCCAGGTTTTCTTCTCGGTTCAGTTTTCGGTAAGCAAGAAAGAACTCAGAGACGGAGAGCATGGGCGGACCGGAAGCTGTAGTGTGAAGACAGCAAGTTATACTAGACCTCTCTGAACCTTTCCAGCCAACAACCTCTTCACCTCTGCAGTCACTTATAGCGGACGCCCATCTCTCTTTTTGGATGATGTACATTCGGTTCTGTTCACATCAGCTTTGATCTTTTTATCAGTAGCAAATAGCGGTCTATGCCTCCGAAGGCTCCAAGATACCCCACTTTATAGGCGTAGGGTTTGTTCATACAAGCGTTTTTACACAGCTATGTAGCAGCGTTTTCTCGGCCGTCCGAAAAACGCGACCATCTGTGGCATTGTTTTCCGAATTTGCAGCGTGTAAAAACATTGCACCGTAAAAAATAGAACATACATAACCGAAATCCGCAGCTGCTATTATAAGCTGGCAGCTCCCATAGACTCCTATGGGAGCAGAAAAAAAAAAAAAGAGGGGGAGGCAGTATAGCCACATCCAACACAGGAAAAAGCTTACGGGTGCCTCTATTTAGGCACTGAAGTCATTCCGAGGATTTATGCTGAGTGAGGGATTTCTGGCTTGCGTCGTATTTTTTTTTTTGCAAATACATCGCATCCAGTCATGTGAATGGATGAGAAAACGCTAATTAAGCTCGGGACTTGTTCGCGAAAAATCATCCATTCATGTGAATTAACGGTGCGTACGAGCAAAAGTAAAAACACATCCGCTCGAGTAAAGAGCCCTTACAGTGGGAAGCACTACTTTCACCGTCCTCTGTTGACCCTTACAGCCTGCTCAGCACTACACAGCACAGTAGTGTAGCAACCAGCAGTGAAATAGTTACACGCCGTTGTACCGTTTTCAATGAAGGCTTGTGTAAAGTTCAGGTCAGGAAGGGAAAATGGGAGCCGTGGTGCAAAAAACGGAGAAGTTAGAATTCTACTCTAGAATCCTAGCAGGGTCATACGAAGGAAGGGGATATTGGGGGGCTGTGATGGCACACCGTGGCCCTGTTGCCCACCTGTTCACATAAGTAGGGCCATTTAAAGCCCAAGTTCCATGGTACAGTGTGCTGCATATTACAGCCAGACTCCGTGGTCCCAATAGTTCTGCATGTCTCTGACTGCTGGAGAATCCAGATCCCCAGAGGAGGCGGAGCCTGTGAAGGGTGCGATACAATGCCATCCATCACTCAGACTCACATTTAAAAAAAAAAATATATTATAAAAACAGGATTTTGTGATTTTTTTTTAAAGCAGTATACTGACATCTACTAGCCAGATGTAAACCGAAAGGACACTCTTTTGGCCTCTGTCTGGCAATGAAAGGCTATGGACAAATTAGGCGTGTATCTTGGGAGCTTTGTGGCTATACACACTTAGGCTGCATTCCCACGAACGTATATCGGCTCGGTTTTCACGCCGAGCCGATATACGTCGTCCTCAACTGCAGGGGGAAGTGGGGGGAGGATGTAAGAGCCAGGAGCAGGAACTGAGCTCCCGCCCCCTCTCCGCTATTTGCAATGAAAGGAGGCGGGATGGGGTGGGGCTAAGTTCTGAGAATTAGCCCCGGCCCCGTTCCGCCTCTCCCCATTGCAAATAGTGCAGAGGGGCGGAGAGGAGGCAGAGAGGGGGCGGGAGCTCAGTTCCTGCTCCTGGCTCTTCCATCCTCCCCCCCCCCCCTGCACATGAGGACGACATACACTACCGTTCAAAAGTTTGGGGTCACCCAAACAATTTTGTGTTTTCCATGAAAAGTCACACTTATTCACCACCATGCGTTGTGAAATGAATAGAAAATAGAGTCAAGACATTGACAAGGTTAGAAATAATGATTTGTATCTGAAATAACATTGTTTTTACATCAAACTTTGCTTTCGTCAAAGAATCCTCCTTTTGCAGCAATTACAGCATTGCACACCTTTGACATTCTAGCTGTTAATTTGTTGAGGTAAGCTTGAGAAATTGCACCCCACGCTTCTAGAAGCATCTCCCACAAGTTGGATTGGTTGGATGGGCACTTCTGGCGTACCATACGGTCAAGCTGCTCCCACAACAGCTCAATGGGGTTCAGATCTGGTGACTGTGCTGGCCACTCCATTACCGATAGAATACCAGCTGCCTGCTTCTGCTGTAAATAGTTCTTGCACAATTTGGAGGTGTGTTTAGGGTCATTGTCCTGTTGTAGGATGAAATTGGTTCCAATCAAACGCTGTCCACTGGGTATGGCATGGCGTTGCAAAATGGAGTGATAGCCTTCCTTATTCAGAATCCCTTTTACCCTGTACAAATCTCCCACCTTACCAGCACCAAAGCAACCCCAGACCATCACATTACCTCCACCATGCTTAACAGATGGCGTCAGGCATTCTTCCAGCATCTTTTCATTTGTTCTGCGTCTCACAAACGTTCTTCTTTGTGATCCAAACACCTCAAACTTGGATTCATCCGTCCACAACACTTTTTTCCAGTCTTCTTCTGTCCAATGTCTGTGTTCTTTTGCCCATCTTAATCTTTTTCTTTTATTGGCCAGTCTCAGAAATGGCTTTTTCTTTGCCACTCTGCCCTGAAGCCCAAAATCCCGCAGCCGCCTCTTCACTGTAGATGTTGACACTGGTGTTTTGCGGGTACTATTTAATGAAGATACCAGTTGGGTACCTGTGAGGCGTCTGTTTCTCAAACTAGAGACTCTAATGTGCTTATCTTCTTGCTTATTTGTGCAACGCGGCCTCCCACTTCTTTTTCTACTCTGGTTAGAGCCTGTTTGTGCTGTCCTCTGAAGGGAGTAGTACACACCGTTGTAGGAAATCTTCAATTTCTTAGCAATTTCTCGCATGGAATAGCCTTCATTTCTAAGAACAAGAATAGACTGTCGAGTTTCAGATGAAAGTTCTCTTTTTCTGGCCATTTTGAGCGTTTAATTGACCCCACAAATGTGATGCTCCAGAAACTCAATCTGCTCACAGGAAGGTCAGTTTTGTAGCTTCTGTAACGAGCTAGACTGTTTTCAGATGTGTGAACATGATTGCACAAGGGTTTTCTAATCATCAATTAGCCTTCTGAGCCAATGAGCAAACACATTGTACCATTAGAACACTGGAGTGATAGTTGCTGGAAATGGGCCTCTATACACCTTTGTAGATATTGCACAAAAAACCAGGCATTTGCAGCTAGAATAGTCATTTACCACATTAGCAATGTATAGAGTGCATTTGTTTAAAGTTAGGACTAGTTTAAAGTTATCTTCATTGAAAAGTACAGTGCTTTTCCTTCAAAAATAAGGACATTTCAATGTGACCCCAAACTTTTGAACGGTAGTGTATATCGGCTCGGAGTGAAAACCGAGCCGATATACGTTCGTGGGAATGCACCCTTAGGCTGAGCTCACATGGCATTATGCGAAAAACCCTGTGTGAGCCACACAGGGTCTTACCGATGTGGAGCCGGCTTATTGCTGCGTATGGCAGACATATTGTACTGCACATGACAGCGTGTCTCACACAAGCCGTAATGCACAGACTTCCAAGTCTTTTTTGTTGAAATTTCCTGCTCTGTCACCTCATGAAGGCGCGTATATATATGTCGCCCATATACAATGTAAATGCATATAAGTGGCGTTGATTATGCACCTATAAGGTGCAATGGGCTCTCCCGTGTGTCATGTGTGGCGACATACAACATGCTGCATTCTTTTCTGCACTTGTGTATTGCTCAATTCTTACACGCAAATATGAGCAAAACGAATGCCTGTGAATTACCACGTATCAGGCGAGCATACATCGCAGGCGTAATACGTGGTAATTAGAGATGCGCGAGTATATTCGCTAAGGCACATTACTCGAGTGAGTAGTGCCTTAGCCGAGTATCTCCCCGCTCGTCTCTAAAGATTCGGGGGCCGGCGCCGGTGACAGGTGAGTTG
Source organism: Eleutherodactylus coqui (assembly GCF_035609145.1). Taxonomy (NCBI): domain Eukaryota; kingdom Metazoa; phylum Chordata; class Amphibia; order Anura; family Eleutherodactylidae; genus Eleutherodactylus; species Eleutherodactylus coqui. The sequence goes on along the minus strand of NC_089843.1, from coordinate 196,266,118 downwards.
CGGCGGGGAGCGGGGGGGAAAGAGAGGGAGATCTCCCCTCCGTTCCTCCACGCTCTCCCTCGCCGCTGCCCGCCCGCCGCCGGCCCACGAATCTTTAGAGACGAGCGGGGAGATACTCGGCTAAGGCACTACTCGCTCGAGTAATGTGCCTCAGCGAGTATACTCGCTCATCTCTAGTGGTAATGCTACGCTCGTGCGTGAGCCCGGCCTAAATGTAGAAATTAAACATAATGTGAAGAGATCCCTTTGCTTCTTCAAAAGCGCTGTTACTTACATTATGTTTAGACTTGCGAAAGACGCTCAGTTCAGCACCGATGCAGCATGGTATTAAGGTTTTCCGTTACAAACAGGTACCGCAACGCAGTTGTGTACAGAGCATTACAGGGGCGTCTCACACAAACGGATTTTAACTGTGGACTCCATGCCAAAACGTAGGCATTGAAAAGCATGTATTTTCGATTTTTCCTTCACGCTCGTGGATACAAATTGCATATTATGCGAGCGGAAGAAAAATCGCAGCAGGCTCTATTTTGCCATGGCCTCCACTGAAGTCAATGGAGGCGTCTGACCCGCAGCCCACACGCAATTAACATTCTGTATGGGCAGCGATTCCCTGCGTCTTCGCTTAGTGACGGCGCAGGAAATACAAACAATGAAAAAGAAAAAACTGTACTGCACACGACCGCCGGCGAGCGCCACAGTCATCCGCAATACAGAGAGATCAGGTACGCAGGGTCACCGGGCGGGTCACATTCAGAAGCCGCTGTAGGCCTCCCGCATGCGGAATCTGACCAGTTCGTGTGAGCCCGGCCTTTACTGGTGTGAATTTCAGGTCTTACTGCCAGCTGGTCATTTACTTGTCTGTGCCATCACCAGTATTAGGTTGGCATGTTAGGGAAAAAAAAAAAAGTTAAAAAATGCTGAATTTACTGTCTCTTAATGGTGAATTAACTACATCTGTAAAATGAAATTGAGTTAAGAGAAAACAGACTGCCAAGACAGCAGGCCAATGTACATGAACCAGTCAACCGGTTCTGACTTACTTGAACCTCTGCTTTTGCAAAAGGTAGTGTGAATTCTCCATGTGCAAGCCCGTTCTTCTCAAAGAAAACCACGTCCCGTTTGTTGGGCTTGCTCTGAGTCGAGGCAATCAGATTACCGGAGGGTCTTGAGGTTTTCATAGGGAAAAAATATATATATATATTTAAAGGGGCTGTCCCATGATTAGAGACCCCATCCCTCCACCAGAATCTAGCAATCATTTTAATTTTAAAACTCATGAGCCCCCCCCTCCCCCAAATCTTTAACTAGTTGAGACTCAAAAAGAGAAAAAAAAAAAAAAGCTACATACTACCCCTAACCTCGCCGACTTATCAGAGAAAGTTGCCAGGCACTTTCAGTTTGCTGCTCCCAGAATGCCCTGCGGCTACATACAACTTCAGAACACAAGTCCTCACTCTCTAAAGAACCTTTTAGACACAACGATATTTGCTCAAAAATCACTCGAAGCCGCCTTTTGAGCGATAATCGTTGTGTTTAACTGCACTGACATCCTGCAGTTTTCATTTAGCAGTTGCTGATCTTTCAGCAAGCCGAAAGAGAGTGATCAGCCTCATCAGGGATTCACAGCGGGATACAGCTGATACTATTGTTTCAGCTGTATCCCGCTCCCTGATCACAGGCGGGGTATGAAGTACAGAGCGGTCCAGCTGTGTTCTTCATACCCTGCCGGGTGCTCTGAGCGAAGAACAGCTGGATGCAGAAGACAAGCGGCCCCACTTGTCTCCTGCATCCCCGCTCGGAGCGCAAGGTGATCGTTCAACGTTTGAGTGATCATCTTGCGCTGTAAAAAGCACACAATAATTATCGCTCAAAGGATTCTTTGAGCTATAATCGTTGTGTGTAAACCAGGCTTTGGATGGATGGATGCTGGGCCTGCCATGATGCATGGGTGCCAGATCAGGAGCTGCAAACCATTAAAGTGACTTTTTCAGAAAAGTAAGTGGAGATGGGGGCTGCTGCCTTTTTTAACGGGTTTCAGAGTTTACAGTTTTGGGAAGTTATACATTCTATCTATCTATATAGTATAGTATGCAACAGAAGATTTCAGGTTACGTTAGGGCATCATGTTATTATTCATCTAGGGTCGGTGCATAGTTTAGTGTGCTACAGATTATTTACAGATTCCATTATACGTTAGGCCATCACATTATTTTCTATCTAGGGTTAGTGTTTTATATATACATATATACATACATACATACATACACACACATACGTACATCAGAGCACCATACTATTATCTATCCATTTCATAATTTCTGTGGGACAATATTAGTTTTTTGGGGGTTTTTTTTATACACGGTTCTCTTTTATAAATATCCAGGTGGTTATACAGTTTGGAGGAGGCATATGAAATGCTCTGCTCTGACTCAGATTCAGAAACTGAGACAGACGCTTTTTCAGACATAGCTTTCCTTGTGAGTGACAGCGACGGCGCTTCCGATATCTCTTGTAGGGCTGCCAGCACAGACGTACAAGGAGAATTAGCAGGGCCCAGTAGCGCTGCAGCGCAGGAAATATCAGTTCCTCCCATTGAAGTCGCCAATCTTGTGTGGACACCCACATCATTTACTCCCAAAATAGCTGACTTCATCGCCACCCCATGAATAAACCCTGGATGTCACAAATTTCTCCCTCATCGATTATTTTTCAATTTTCATAAGTGTTGAACTCCTGATTGACATAGTCCGCTACACTAATCTGTATGCTAGACAGCACATTGCTCAGCATCCCTCTTCTACGCACGCAAAAAATTGGAAGCCCACAACCCTGTAAGAGTTAAAAAAAATTCTTGGGGCGCACGTTAAATATGGGAATTGTCAAGAAGCCCACGATCTTACTGGGCATCTACTCCAACACATGCCACACCACTATGAAGAAATATTACGATTTCTTCACTTCAATGATAATCTGCAAGCCCTTCCCAGAACAGATCCACACTTTGATCGTTTATTTAAAATTCGGCCATTAATGACATATTTAAATGAGATATTTAAAACTCATTACACCCCAGTAAAAAACCTCAGCATAGATGAGTCCCTACAAGGGGCATCGCCTCTACACGGACAATTGTTATACAAGTGTTTAAACTCCTGCGCACATCAAACACCGGAGCATGTGGAACAACCGGTAAAAATAAAAAGGGCTTTCCACAGAGCCTGGTGGGAAAACATTTGTAAAAAAAACCAAAAACCTAAAGATCGTACTTTCGTTTTTTTTTTTTCCGAACTGCTTTGCATAAATCACTCAAATAGTGGGGTCAAAATGCTCACTATTCCCCCAGATGAATGCGTAAGGTTGTCCAGTTTTCAAAATGGGGTCATTTGCTGGGGTTTTCTCTTGTTTTAGCAGCGCCTCTACAAGCGTGCAACGGAGCCTGAAACATTCACCGAAAAAACTTGTGTTCCAAACGCTCCCGGGTGCTCCTTTCATTTTGGGCCCTGCCATGTGTCCCCATATAGGATTATGGCACAATGGGCATATTTTTGAGCACTGGAGAAACAGTGGTATCTATTTTGCGATGTATTTCTTAGTTTTAATGTGCTCTGCACAAACAAAAAGGCTGTTTTTAAAAGGACACATTTGTGAAAAAAAATGAAATTTTAATACTTTACACATGATTTGCATTAATTCCTGCAAAAAATGTGGCATAAAAATACCCCCCCCCCCCTCAATGAAGACCTTAAGGGGTTTTTATTCTTTCAAAATGGGGTCAAATTTCGGGGTGACTATCAGTCTGACACCTATAAGCCTCTGCAAACTTGGGTTGGTGTAAAAAAGGAAAATGTACTTCAAAATTTTAATAAATACTGTTAGATCTGTAAGTCGCCTAAACTCGGCAAAAATCCAAAAAAGGTCACAAATATGTTTCCAAAATAAAGTAAACAGATGGAGATATTTGATGTTAAAAAATTGTACAGTATAATATATATATATATATATATATATATATATATATATATATACACACATATATATATATATATATATACACATACATACACACACACGATATACAGCTGCTGAAAATAGGAAAACACATCGAATTTTTAGAATTTTCCGTCAATTTAGTACTTTCAATAAAAACATACAAATCATACTGATCTACTTTTCCCACTAAATGAAGTACAACATGTGTCGAACAAACAATGTCAGAATCACTTGGATATGCAAAACTCTTAACAAAGAGTTATTCTTTGTTAAAGTAACACATGCCAGATGTCCAAAGTTTGGCTTGGTCCTTAAGATACAAACGGGCTTGGTCCTTAAAGGGTTAATAATGTAACAGATTTAAATGTAATCCATTTTAATAGAACAAGGGTGAAAAATATGTTTTCATCTGTTAACATAAAACTCACTTCCAAGACAACGCCTGCTCCAAGCCATCCACAGGTTCACTGGTCGACTGCAAGGACAGTTCTCTGTTCCACACTCTTACCTTACGGGAGCCTGGGGGTCAATGCAGAAGAGTCAGCTGTACGCATGGCATTACATGTAGAAGATTCATTCTGATGCTACACTGTAGCGTAGGCTAGAATCAAATACAGGGTAACCATAAAGCATCGAAGAGATGACAATACCATCCCGTAGATCTACAGGAAGTCTGCTTACACCGGACAGCGAGCTTTGGAATCACATGATACAGCTGTCCATAGTAAAAGGGTGCAAACTGTATGGATAAGACTGAGCAGCAACAAAAGAAATGAGTTTGTGTTATATGAAAGAAAAACAACTGAATCTGCATTACCGCATTCCAAGATTCATAACATTTTATTTTTCAAGCAGTGGAGCCATGCGAGATCCTAATTTTTGTAGAGAGAGTTGCAGTTTTTATTGTTACCAGTTTAAGGAACCAATTGGTACCTTGTGATTGCACTGCAAGGTGCCAAGAGGAGACAGGAGGAACCCCCTGTCATCTGCTTACATGCTGCAGTTGCAATTGATTGTGGCATGTAAGGGGTTCAACTGCTTGGATCTGAGGTTTCTCTGTTCCTGGCAGTCAAAGCAGGAGCCTGGCTGTCAGTAGTCCGCCAAGCCAACACCTTAACCCCTTCATGACATGGCCTATTTTGGGCTTAAGGACGCAACGATTTTGGCCGGATTTTCTTCTCCATTTTTCAAAAGTCATAATTTTTTTATTTTTTCGTCTATGCAGCCATATAAGGGTTTGTTTTTTTGTGTGCCGAACTGTAGTTTTTATCGGCGCCACTTTTGGGTACATAGACTATATTGTAAAACTTTTATTTATTTTTTTTATGATAACAGGGAGAGAAAACGCATCAATTCTGCCATAGATTTTTTTTTAATGCGTTAATCATGCAGCATAAATGACACAATCTATTTTTTCTGCGGGTCAATACGATTACAACAATACCAAAATTCTTATTTTTTTTAGGTTTTTCCACTTTTCTGCAATAAAAACCCTTATTTTTGGAAATCTTTTTTTTTTTTCTAAATCGCTGCATTCAAAGTCCTGTAACTTTTTTACTTTTTTATGTACGGACCTCTATGAGAGCCTATTTTTTGCGCGACGAACTGTAGTTTTTATTGGTACTATGTTTGGGTACATAGGGCTTTTTTGATCCCTTTTACTGCGGTTTGAGGGAGGCAAAATGCTAAAAATTAGCATTTTGCCTCAGTTTTTTTTAACGCTTTTTTCCCTGCACAGTCAAAAGCATGTGCAACTTTTACACGTGTCGTTACGGATGCGATAATACCAAATATGTGGGGTTTTAATTTTTTTTAACCTTTTTTTATGCTAAAAAAAACAAAACTGCCCTGCCATGCCTTATCGCTTATACAGCGATCACAGGCTATGGCAATACAGGACGCCAGTGTCTGGCGTCCTGTTGCCAAAGCAACTAGCCGGGCTCTCTGCGATTATATCGCGAGAGCCCGGTGACGTCACAGAGCATTGAACCCCTCCCATGCCGCGATCTAAATAGATCACAGCAGGGAAGGGGTTAACAGCGGGGGCGTATCTCCGATGCACCCCCGCTGTTGCAGCGGGAGGCCGGCTATGGCTGACAGCCGGCTCCCACTGCGGGATAGCACAAGATCATAAGTGATCTCGCACTATCCCCAGGACGTAAGTGCTGTATGTGCAGGTTGAAAGCCCATTAGTGACCGTTGCAAAAAAAGCATATTGGTGGTCACTAAGGGGTTAAATAATACGAAGTCTACTGAACTAGTCAGATGATATTGATATTTACAAGATCTGCAATTTTGTGCAAAATTTGGAGGAAATATCATCTTAATCCTTCTATATCATCTGACAGGTGGGTGACTTTAGTTACAAGTTATAGAATGAATGAATGAATGAATGACTGACTGACTTGAATGTGTGACATAATCTAAATACACAGTTAACGTCACAAAGAATCACTCACAGGGAAAAGTCTCATGAGTTTCCAAGCACTAATAAATTTGCACACACTATGAAGCTCCTGCCACAAAACCAGCAATAACCGTGATAGGAAGGAGGTCTCCAGTGATCATGAAGGAAGTAGAAAATACTGCAGAGAGCGACGGGAAGAGAGCAGCCAAAGACTACTGTCCTGTGCGCCGCAGGTCCACAACCCTCCACTACGCAGGTGCAGTGAATAGAAACCACTTTATCCATTCAAACGCATTGTAAGGTCCATTTCTAGTAGCGCTACTAGCCATAAATAATGTCATGATTGTGGACTTCTACTGCCGTCCTACCTGTCTCTGGACAAATGGCACTCACTGCAAAGAGTTGACCATCTCCTCTCCAAGTAACACGAGCTTTCTGGTCATCCCAGGACATAGCAGGTTGTACATTCTGAAACAAAGGAGTTATATTAACACGGGAACAGTTTAGATAGATATATATACAGATAGATATAGATATATTACACACACCTTTATAGGTTTATAATAGCGGTCTGGAAAAGAATTTCAACAAAGTCAAAGGTGTATTCTGGAGGGTGGCCATATTTTTCAAGCTTTCATTCATCCACTGGATAGGTGAAAACTAAGATCTGTGGGGTCCAAATGCTGGGACCCCATGTTCCCATTTCCCAGTGCAGGATGGCTTAATCCCAAATGCCTAAAGCTGAAGTGAATGGACCTCTGGTCTCACATGCACAGCAGCGACTCTTCTTTGGTGCAAACAGATAGCTGAGCACTATGCTCCGCGCTTTTCATCAGCCCCATTGAATGAATGGAGCTGCTGCCATTCCACTCATCTCATAATGGAGCACAGGGCTTGGATATTTCTGTCAGTCCCGTTGAAATGAATAGAGGGGCAACGGCTCCATACATTCAATGGGACTGATGAAAATAGCTGAGCATAGTGCTTGTCTGTCCGTGCCATAGAGGTGAATGGAGGCACTGCCGTGCGTATGCGACCAACGGCCCATTCACTTCCAGCAAATTTCAACACTGATTTTTAGGAGATTTTCTGGGCGTGCCACTAAGGGGGTTAAGCCACCTTGCACTGGGAAGTAGGGGGATCATTCTTGGAATCAGAAAGGTTCCCAGCGGTTGGACCCCCACTCTTTATGGACAAGCAGGGAGATACTCGTCTAAGGCACATTACTCGAACGAGTAGTGCCTTAGCGAGTATACTCGCTCATCCTTACTTGATAAGCAATCTACAATGGCAGGCAGCCCTGGGGCCTCTCAGAAGGCCCCCGGATGCCATGGCAACCAGCGATCTTATGGGGGACCCCCAACCATCGATCGGGGCTTTTAAATGCCACAGTGTCAGAATTGACAGCGGCATTTAAAGGGTAATAGCTTCGATCAATAGCTCTGCTTAATCGGGTGTAAGAAACAGCCGAAACCCTCCATACATACCCTGAACCTGCAGGATGTAACTGTACGCCTTATAGCATTGACCCTTTGCAATCCACTGTCTGACGTCTAAAGACATTATGATTTAAGGCTGTACAGCTCAGATGTTGGCAGACATCCGTCTGGTTTCTCTGACTGTATATTGCCAGCCTCTCTGCTGTCAGAGCCTATGCAACGTGTCACCTCATGCAGTACTTGCTTTAGCCAGCAGATAGCGCCATTGTATAACGGCAGAAAAAGAGTAAGCCCCCTAGGAAAACCAGGATACAAATTGGATTGGAAAGGGTTAAGGTGTTAACTCCAATAATTATTAGTTTGTGTCAGCCCACATAGATTTAGGAAATGTGGACATCACACTTTTAGACACCGGGTCCATCTGCTCTGTCAAAGCAAGTGGCAGTAATGTGACTTTTTCAGACCAGTCAGATGATGTGTGACAAAGGTAATTTCCTTGGTTTGTAGAGGTCCTATAAAATAATTATACTGCTCTCAAAGTGGAAATCCCCCATTGTAGTTTACAACAGAGTGCTTTAAGACAAGGTTCAGCTGAAGCATGACTATTGTTGGCCGCAGTCCAGAGCTCCGCACTCATGCCGATATCTGCTTGTATCACCCACACGACTGTCTGTTATGACAGGAGGTAATAATATCGGTCATTGTAACATCAACACGAGTAACAAAGATAGAAAAAAGGAGGGTGGAGCTAAAATACTGGTGGTGAAGGCCAAAACTCTAAGCTAGCTGAGAGGTGCTGCAGCACCTCTTTCCTCCCTGCCTCCCTATCACATACAGGACGTCTGGAACATGCAAAAGCCTTTGGAATGGTGTCACCCCCAGGCATCCTGTTGCGTTTAATCCAGCCAAACTGACAAAGGGGCTCGTCCCCGAAATTAGTTTTCACTTGCTGGTTCTCTATGTTGCTTTCACTATCGCATCTTAACATTCAGCCAGCTTAGAGTGTTGCGCCTTCACAACCAGTATTTTACCACATTCTCTTTCGTAACATCAAGTCAAGTGTCTTTGGGAAAAACATGAGCCAGATGGCACCCCCCCCCCCAGGTCTAGAACCAATATAACTAATGCGGAGACATCACACCCCCACTGCTTCTTTTAACGACATTTATGAAGGCTTCTGGGCAATCTGATATTTGAACCTAAAGAGTTATAGCAGTTACAGCAAATAAAGCTTATTAATGATATACCGTATTTTTCGCCTTATAAGACGCACCGGTCTATAAGACGCACACCCGTTTTAGAGCGGGAAAATAGGGGGGGGAAAAAAAAAATCAGTACTCACCTCCCCCGGCGTTCTGCGGCGCTGCTGCAGGCTGTCGCTCCCTCCTGGTCCCCGGCAGAGCATTGCTTTCTGGACGCAGAGCTTGAAATCCCCGCCTCCAGAAAGCTAATACTGTGATTGGCTGAAGGCGCACGTGTGTTAGCCAATCCCAGCCATTCAATGATGTCACTGAATGGCTGTGATTGGCTGACGGCGTGTGTTAGTGAATCACAGTATTAGCTTTCTGGGGGCGGGGATTTCAAGCCCAAGCCCTCATAAGTCTATGTAAACAAGTTATGGCTCTTGCAATGCAATAATGAAAACTGCTTTGCCCTTAGGGCAAAAAATAAGCTGGTCACTAAGGGGTTACAATAGTGGGTGAGCGCTTATTGCATTCTGATACTGGACATGCACAGGCACCCCTAAATAAAACCAGTGAGGACTTTACATTTCCGTTTCATGCACTTCTAGGAGGACACGTTACCGTTACTTTCGGTCTCGCCGCCTGTTTTCCTTCAGATCCATGGAATTGGGTTTCCTTTTTGCCCCAACCGACTGTAATAAATTTACCTGCGTAGATGGGAAACATAAAAGATGAATAAGTTACTATAACTTTTTTATGTTTTTGCCAGTGGAGACGTCACATCACACAAACACAGATTACCTTCTCCGAAGTCCTCCTGATGGATCGGGATTTCAGCAATTGGTTCAAAGTCTTTGGTCATCAATATAAGGGTCTGCTGACCTAAAACAACACATATTAGAGGAGCGCTCAGTCAGGGCTCAACACGCATCTACCAAATCTATTCCAACTAGAGAATGGTAAACTACAAGTCAGATGTCTAAAGCTTTACATTGTGAGACGTAGCCAAGACTAAGACACAGTTCAATGTTATGCGAAGCACCGAAGCGAGCTCGGGCCGCTGGAGCGCGAGGCACAGAAGCGAGTCTGGGCTGCTGGAGCGCGAGGCACAGAAGCGAGTTTGGGCTGCTGGAGCGCGAGGCACAGAAGCGAGTTTGGGCTGCTGGAGCGCGAGGCACCGAAGCGAGCTCGGGCCGCTGGAGCGCGAGGCACAGAAGCGAGTTTGGGCTGCTGGAGCGCGAGGCACAGAAGCGAGTTTGGGCTGCTGGAGCGCGAGGCACAGAAGCGAGTTTGGGCTGCTGGAGCGCGAGGCACAGAAGCGAGTTTGGGCTATTCTGCTTGTAAAAACATACAAATAAATCAGTTTTGCTTTTTCTATCAAAACCAAATCATTTGCTACAGATTGCCCATTACAGTAGGGTGCGTTCCCTCTCTTGCACTGCCTCCATGATGACACCAATTGGATCCACTGTTGAAATTTGCTTGAGCTGAGATACTGCACTTTTTCTCATATGGTCAGATGGTCAAACTCAGTCCGATACCGAACTCTAAAACTCGTGAGTCTGGGTGTGAGCACATTGCGATTCTGCTTTTTTTTTTTAAAAATGCATCATGTCTACCATGTTTCACAGAAAATAAGACCCTGTCTTATATTAAATTTTTGCCCCAAAGAGGTGCAGGGTCTTATTTTTGGGTCCTGTAGGTGTATACATACTAACTGCAGCAAATAAAAAGGCTGATTTTTTTTATATAAGTTATGTACGAGAAGCCCCAGAAATATAAGGTGCCACATCCTCCAGTCTTCACTCATATTTATCGATGGCTAGTAGAGATGAGCAAGTATACTCGCTAAGGCACTACTTGCTCGAGTAATGCGCCTTAGCCGAGTATCTCCCCACTCGTCCCTAAAGATTCGGGGGGCCGGCAGGGGGCGGGGAGCGCCGGGGGAGAGCGGGGAGGAATGGAGGGGAGATATCTCTCTCCCCGCCGCAACTCACCTGTCAGCTGCGGCGGCCCCTGAATCTTTAGGGACGAGCAGGGAGATATTCGGCTAAGGCACATTACTCGAGCGAGTAGTGCCTTAGCGAGTATACTCGCTCATCTCTAATGGCTAGACTTCGCTGACATCCATTGGTCTTGCATTATCAGCGCACAGCAATCAACGAGTAAAACCTGACACTCTAACATGCAATTAAAATATTCTCATCTCCCCACTAATAGATATACCTGTTATAAGGAGCACAAGTTCCTGATCAGGACTCCAGCTCATAGTAACAATACCGCTATCCACCGTGCCGACACATTCCAGCTGTGATGCAAAAACATCATTAGTGCTCAGATATACAAAATAATCAAAAGGAAAACTATTCAAATTGGAATATTTCTATCCAGATAGAAATTGAATCAAATGGAGACCAAAGCATGCAGTCGTGGTCTCCAACTGACTAATAATAATAATCTTCATTTGTATAGCGCCAACATATTCCGCAGCGCTTACATAGACAGGGGGGAATACAGAAAGACAAAAAATACAAACATTACAGAACCACGGTTACATAGTAATCAGTTGATGGAAACAATAGGGGTGAGGGTCCTGCTCCACAGAGCTTACATACTACAAGTAATGGGGTGATACAGAAGGTAAAGGGGCTGGAGATGTGCATGGTATGGCGGGTGGAGAGTGAGGGATGCTATACATATAAACAATGGTCAGACATTTAGCCGTGTGACAGCAGAATCAGCATGACTACAAAGGCAGTTGAAGCCTAGCATGGATTGCACTCACTAGGACAGGGAGCATGTTATCAGGCGACGTACAGAGGGGTTTGGTTTAAGGGATGTGGTATGCCCCCTGAAGAGGTACGTTTTTAGAGTATGCCTCAAGTTTTGGGAGTCAGGGATTCTGTGGATAGTTTTGGGTAGCACATTCCAGAGGACTGGTGCTGCTCTGGAGAAGCCTTGGATTTGGGAATGAAAGGTTCGAATTAACGTGGCACTCAGTCTGATTTCGTTAGCACAGTGTAGGGCCCGGACTGTGTTGTGGATTGAGAGGAGGGTGGCAATGTAGTGTGGCGCAAAGCTATGGAGAGCTTTATGGATAAAGGTAGTGAGTTTAAATTATATTCTGTATTTGACGGGCAGCCAGTGCAGTGACCGGCACAGGGCAGAGGTGTTTGAGTAACGGCTGGACAGGAAGATGAGTCTGGCTGCTGCATTCAGGATGGATTGGAGGGGGGGGGGGGGGGGCTGGCGCGGAGGAGGCCGATCAACATCGAGTTGCAATAATCGAGCAGAGAGAGGATGAGGGCAACAGTTAGCCTTTTTAGCGTATGCACGGTGAGAAAAGGGCGGATTCTTGCGATGTTCTTGAGGTGCAGCTGACCTGTTCGGGTCACAGATTGGATGTAGTGGGTAAAGGAGAGATCAGAGAATATGATCTCAAGGCAAATGGGGATGTGGTCGGTTAATAGAGGGCGGAAACACCAGTAGGTCAGTTTTGCAATGCAAGTATGTGGCTTTGTCCGGAGTTCCCACTGTTTGCAGTTTTTGGGCATTTTTCTGATAAAAACCAGGGCGAAACACACAAACGGGTGCATGAATGCAGTAAGAACCTAGTCTGACTGACAGTGGAAGTAACAACTACTTCCTGCTAAAAGCAGGCCAATCTAAAGCTAACTTCACATGTGCGATATTGGGCCGATATTGCACTCACCACAATGGATTTTCCCTGCTGATGTGAGGCATTTTTATGCCAAAACTGCCTCCCATGGCTTCAGGGAAGTAGCGATCCTCTGCTGCGGCTGTCAGCCACAGTGGAGGACCACGGAGTGTCTCCTATTGTTTTCAACGGGGAAAATCTTGCATCGCATCACACCCCCAGCCCAATTGAAAGCAATGGGAGATGCGATGCGAGAGCATGCACAAAGATAGGATTACTGCCCTGCATCATGGTGCGGAAAAACATTGCTCAAGTGAACGACCCAATTCAAAAGAATGGAGTTCATATTCATGCAGAATTTAAGGGCTTTGACTTACGTGGCCGGTGGTCAGATTACAGAGGATGACATCGCCGGTGGCAGTAGCGATGCACACAGACTCCTGGTCAGGAACATCCTGTATGCCAACAACATGACCACTTCCATCATCCGGTAGGAAATTCTCAATTGTTAAAGAGACATCTCTAATGATCTAGAAAGAATGTAGGAATCAGTTAGTTACAATGATAGAGCGCACAATACCGGATATTAGCTGTCTAGGGCCGGTTATTTCAGGTTGATGTTTTCAGTCCATATAGCGGCTCCTTCACACCTCTATTACTCTGCTATATCTTCTATACCTCCTTCCTTAATTTCAATCACAGAAGTGTCACCTGTCCTGTAACCACCAGTAGACATGGCGCACACCAACAACTCCCCCAACTCAGCGTCCAGCTACTGCTCACATCTTACCCACTCCAGACCATATCCAATGCCCTCTGACACCCCCTCTCCGACTCCAGACCATACCCAGTGCCCCCCGGCACCCCCTCCCCCACTCCAGACCATACCCAGTGCCCCCCGGCACCCCCTCTCCCACTCCAGACCATACCCAGTGCCCCCCGGCACCCCCTCTCCGACTCCAGACCATACCCAGTGCCCCCCGGCACCCCCTCCCCCACTCCAGACCATACCCAGTGCCCCCCGGCACCCCCTCCCCCACTCCAGACCATACCCAGTGCCCCCCGACACCCCCTCCCCCACTCCAGACCATACCCAGTGCCCTCCGGCACCCCCTCTCCGACTCCAGACCATACCCAGTGCCCCCCGGCACCCCCTCCCCCACTCCAGACCATACCCAGTGCCCCCCGGCACCCCCTCCCCCACTCCAGACCATACCCAGTGCCCTCCGGCACCCCCTCCCCCACTCCAGACCATACCCAGTGCCCTCCGGCACCCCCTCCCCCACTCCAGACCATACCCAGTGCCCTCCGGCACCCCCTCCCCCACTCCAGACCATACCCAGTGCCCTCCGGCACCCCCTCCCCCACTCCAGACCATGCCCAGTGCCCTCCGGCACCCCCTCCCCCACTCCAGACCATGCCCAGTGCCCCCCGGCACCCCCTCCCCCACTCCAGACCATACCCAGTGCCCCCCGGCACCCCCTCCCCCACTCCAGACCATACCCAGTGCCCTCCGGCACCCCCTCCCCCACTCCAGACCATACCCAGTGCCCTCCGGCACCCCCTCCCCCACTCCAGACCATGCCCAGTGCCCTCCGGCACCCCCTCCCCCACTCCAGACCATGCCCAGTGCCCTCCGGCACCCCCTCCCCCACTCCAGACCATGCCCAGTGCCCTCCGGCACCCCCTCCCCCACTCCAGACCATGCCCAGTGCCCTCCGGCACCCCCTCCCCCACTCCAGACCATGCCCAGTGCCCTCCGGCACCCCCTCCCCCACTCCAGACCATGCCCAGTGCCCTCCGGCACCCCCTCCCCCACTCCAGACCATGCCCAGTGCCCTCCGGCACCCCCTCCCCCACTCCAGACCATGCCCAGTGCCCTCCGGCACCCCCTCCCCCACTCCAGACCATGCCCAGTGCCCTCCGGCACCCCCTCCCCCACTCCAGACCATGCCCAGTGCCCTCCGGCACCCCCTCCCCCACTCCAGACCATGCCCAGTGCCCTCCGGCACCCCCTCCCCCACTCCAGACCATATCCAGTGCCCTCCGGCACTCCCTCCCCCACTCCAAACCATATCCAGTGACCTCCGGCACTCCCTCCCCCACTCCAAACCATATCCAGTGCCCTCCGGCACTCCCTCCCCCACTCCAAACCATATCCAGTGCCCTCCGGCACTCCCTCCCCCACTCCAAACCATATCCAGTGCCCTCCGGCACTCCCTCCCCCACTCCAAACCATATCCAGTGCCCTCCGGCACTCCCTCCCCCACTCCAAACCATATCCAGTGCCCTCTGACACCCCCTCCCCAGTGCACTTCGAGATGCTGCTTACACCTCACTGACCAGTCCTATAAATGCTCAATATCCGAAAAATCTGGAAGCTGCCCTGACGTAGCTAAAGGATTTATGGCACATCGCTGGGCTCTTAGTGTCCCTCATATCGCTACAAGGGGTGAAGCTAACTTCACAGTGGTGAGTGCAATTTGGGGCCGTGAATCCCAACCCCATATCACACCCCACCATGTGATATCCTCAGGGATGCAAGGTGTTTTCATAGGAAAACAGCCTCGCATCACTTCGGAGATGCAGGGATCCTCTGTCACACCGGCTGCAGAGGATCGCAGAGTTTCTCCCATTGCTTAGAAAACAATGGGGCTACAATGTGAGATTACACAGCCAGATAGCATCGCCATGTGGGAAAACATCGCTCATGTATAATCAATGGGGTTCATATTCACACGTCTCAAAATGCACAAATCTCGCATGACTTTACCAGCGGCGTTAGGCCAGTCTGATAGTGTTGTAAGCGATGGCTCATTCGATCATGGCACCAGCAGGGGGCAGTGTGCCACTCCACCGCAAAGGCAGTATTGTAGCGCTCAGCAATGAGACCTCCATACTGGAACACAACTGTCATCGGCTCTCCAACAGAACAGTTATGGGTTGAGGCATTACTGGCAGGACACATAGCAGAAGGAAAGGTGATGCAGCGGCACTTGGTAAGTGCGTGGAAAAGGTCCGGGCAGAGACAGGGGTCTGTAATGAAGGGACCAACTGTGTCTGCATGGCGGATAACAAAACTGTTGGATCAGCTCCTGCGTGTCAGCAGATCAAATGATCCTCCCTGCTGGTGGGCCGTTGGGGACTTGGCAGTTCAGTGGGCTTGTGTGACCAGCACTCCATACAGTCCCCCCCTCATTGCAGGGGTGCATTAGCCCACAGTGAGGAGGACGGGGGACACGGGAGTCCTGTTCTCTGGATCAGCAGAGATCTCAGTGGTGAGACCCCCACCGATCATCAAGTTACCCCCTTATCCTGTAGATATCCTATAGATAGGGGATAACTTGCTACTCTGGTACAACCCCACTAATGACGAGGACATAGGAACGCTCTGGTTTGGGGCTTACAATGCTATGAGGGGCTGCGGGGAATTCTGATCTGCCGCTCTCCTCTTTTTTTTTTTTTTTAACTCGTTTTATTGAAAAGTAAATAAATTACATCATTGTAGCATTGTAGTACATCCAAAGGCCTGACAGATTAACGTACAGCTGAGAACATATGGCAAAGAGGGCAATTCACCCCAATAACGAAGTCTTTACATAGAGGGAAAGAGAAGGAGTTTAGACCTATTGTCAGTGGGCCTCTGATTGCAGCTCCGTAATGTGCCTGTTAATGGGGCGTCTCTGAATCATTGACATGGAGGATGAGAGTAAGCATGGAGGGTAGGACGTTACTGGGGAACCGCACCATAGACCCCAAACCTTATCAAATTTTCCTGGACATCTGCGCCCTTTATAAACTATATAATTATATGGAATAACGGAATTGACCAATTTCCACCACATTGACACTGAGGGAGTCCTATCATCCATCCAACACAATGTTATTACTTTCCTAGCTAAGAAAAGTACCTCTCTCAAGAATGGTGCTGCTGTAATGGACTGTAATAAACTACATGAAATGCCTATTGCAAATATGTGCCTCTCCTCTACACCACTAACACAGCTTCCTATCTGAAAGTGCTGATTAACTACTCGCTCACCAGCTCCCACCGCGTTCCTGGCAATTTACTCAATATGGCGACTCCTTACTCTAGGAATTTCAAGATGATGACGATAGCTCCTGGAGGGAGAAACCCCTTCAAAGCAATAACCAATCAGCTACAGATTCGTACTTCATGACATACCAAGGCTGCATTCCCATGAACGTATATCGGCTCGGTTTTCACGCCGAGCCGATATACGTCCTCCTCATCTGCAGGGGAAGAGGATGGAAGAGCCAGGAGCAGAAACTGAGCTCCCGCCCCCTCTCTGCCCCTCTGCACTATTTGCAATGAAAGGAGGCGGGTGGGTCGGGGCTAAATTCTCCAGATTAGCCCCGCCCCTCTCCCGCCTCTCCCCATTGCAAATAGTGCAGAGGGGCGGAGAGGCGGCAGAGAGGGGGCGGGAGCTCAGTTCCTGCTCCTGGCTCTTCCATCCTCCCCCCCCCTTGCAGATGAGGACGACGAGCCGATATACGTTCGTGGGAATGCAGCCTAACTATGTATACTGTCTATAAAACCCCATGCAGCTTGATTAGAATAAAGAATAGAGATGAGCGAGCGTACTCGGAAAAGCACTACTCGCTCGAGTAATTTGCTTTATCCGTGTATCGCTGTGCTCGTCCCTGAAGATTCGGGTGCCGCTGCAGCTGACAGGTGAGTCGCAGCGGGGAGCAGGGGAGAGCGGGCGGGAGAGAAGGAGAGAAAGATCTCCCCTTCGTTCCTCCCCGCTCTCCCCTGCAGCTCCCCGCTCCGTGCCGGCACCCGAATCTTCAGGGACGAGCACAGCGATACTCGGATAAAGCAAATTACTCGAGCGAGTAGTGCTTATCCGAGTACGCTCGCTCATCTCTAATAAAGAAGTTTCATTCAGCTGAACAGCAAGTTTCAGTGTGATTCTTCCGTGCATGCACAGGCCTCGGGCCTTCTAATCAGAAAGGGGGCAGATATTCATCATTAGGTATATTAGTACCAATCTATAAAATTGTCAAGTCTCCTCATCAAGTATCCCGAAGAGGCATACTTCACGGCTAGTAGGGACAGGGATTTCCAAAACCTCAGGAGAGGAGGTCCGTGACCTTTCCCCAGAAGTCTCGAATAACGGGACCAGAGTCGTGTGGGCATCTAATGCACTTAGATGATGTTCTGCCCATTCTCTGCAGCCTCACTGGAGTAAGGTAGCACTGATGTACAATGTATAACTGTATCATTTTGTTATTAGCCGCAGGGGAGACAAATAGAGGCGATTCTAGTAAATCTTGGAAGGAGCTGCCTTTGCTGCAATTAGTGAGGAGTACAACGTGGATATGCAGCCCTGTTGACCTTGGGAGCGTAGTATACCTATCGGAGGGGGGGGGGGGGTAGTGTGATATAGAGGGTACAGGAGATGGGAATTGTGTCTGATTTGTAGGAGTCTGAAGAAATGGGTACGAGGTAGTTCGTATTGCATAGTTTCCCCACTCAGAGGCGTCCTGCAGGGGAAGCAGTTCTGTTAGACCAGCATTATACCATATGGGGATGTCGGCCACAATATCGGTAAATCTATTGATTTAGATTGTCTCCATACATTCGAGGCCAGTTCATGTATTGGGAGCGTTATACAAGTTAGTGAGGAGGGCGGCTCCAACACTGCCCACAAATTAGGGATCTTTAGGAAATGAGCTAAATGTGACTCCGAATTAGGGAGCGGGTCATCTCTCAACTTCTGTGATCTAAGTGTCCCCTCCTGCTAACGGGTGCGCTGAAGGCGGCGGTATATTGTCCACAACTGCTGGGAATGTAGAGGGAAAAAAGTGAGATTTAAAGGGAAGAGTTGAGCGATCCGCTACCTGCTCTGTATTCGGGTCCAACTCCAGGAAGCCATAGCTTGATCCGATGAGCAGCGTCCCGGTGTCGGTACGTATAGTCATGCATTGTGGGGAGCCAAGACCGTGAGCCGAGCCGCAGTGCAACGACTTCAGCAACTTCAGGTTACGCATAATGATTAATTACAAAAGATCTGTGCAAAAAAGATCAACGACTTGTGAGAACAGGAGACAGATATGAAGACAGCGCGATGTTTGCTGGTTGATATAGTGCATGGATGGCTGCCATATACAAAACATCACTCCTTATACTCATCATCCAGGCTGCAACACGGGCATCAGCGTCATGTGATCATGGAGCAATGTACGCTCTATGGGTACTATGTAACAAAGCAATTTATGGTTAAGGGCGCCATCCAGGCAGCGCCGGCTGTCAGTGCCGGATACATTGGGGTTGGAGAGGAAGCTGCTGCTCCCCCTGTGTAGCGTCCGGCACTCATCAATGGGAGTTGCACTTGTAACTGCAGGCTGGGGTCCCATTGATTTGAATAAGCGCTACGCCTGCAATTACAAGTGCTGGCCACTGCACAGGGGGAGCAGCAGCTTCCACTCCGACTCCGATGTATCCCAGCACTGACAGCCGGCGCTGCCTGGAAAACATCTTTAACAATGTAGATGCCGGGGTCAGACTACACTGTCTAAGCAGCGAGCCATGTGCCCAGCTAGATGCATTAATGAGGTGCCGCTAGCATGGCAGCCCAAGTCTAATGAAGGCTCCTAAGGCTGCTGTGCTGGATGCCTATTGAACCCTGCTTGTGGAAGTGTTACATACTATATACTGCAATACAGAAGTATTGCACCCTGATGTCCCCTAGAGATACTAAATAAATGTGAAAAACAAAAAAATAGTAGGGAAGAATAGTCCCTTGTCATTATGTCAAATCATCAGGCCTGCTACAGGTTGGGTTTCTATGGAGTGGGATCATGACCTGATCGCGCTCCAAACAAGGCGGAGCCAGCGGTCTGTGCTAGCAGACACCCGCCTACAACAGCCGCGATCAGCACTAACACTGAACATGGCTGTTAGCCCTCAAATCTGCAGTTAAATGCTCCGATTGTTGTTTAGGGGTCCTGCCCACCAACCCCCTCCTCTATGTAATTGTGGGGTGCCTCTCAGATGCCATGGCAGCAGGGGGGGGGGGGGGGGGGGGGGCTGCTGAAAGGGCTGCCAAAAATAAGTGCCTATGTCAAAATGCGATATAATGTAATACTATGAAATACTGTATGAGCGATCAAACAATCGCAGGTTCAAGTCCCGTACAAGGACTTTAAAAAAAAAAAAAGGTTTTACTTTAACTATTAGAATAAAAAGTTTAATAAAGCCCCTTTTCTCATCTTAAAAATAATTTGAAAAAAAAAACTAAAACAAAAAGCAGATTATCCATCACCGCGAACATAAAGGTATGATCTACCAAAGTAGCACATTACTTATAAACGAATAACGCCAGAAGCGTGCAGCTTTGGTTGAGCATCTACAAGAAAAAATAAAGTGATCAAAAAGTCGTATGTACTCCAAAACTACAGGACGTCCTGCAAAAAAAACAAACAAAAAAAACAGCCCTTGCACAACTATGGCGACAGAAAAAGTAAAAAAAAAAATTAAAAATATAAAGGTATGGCAGCGGTCAAAAGATGGCGGCAGAAAATCATTAGATTTTTTTTCCAAATAATTTTTTGTTGTTAAAGCAAAAAGTTCAGCAAAAAAAAAAAATAATAAAAAAGCATATAAATGTATCGTAGTCATCGTTCCGACCTGCAGAATGACGTTATATCGTTTTTTGCGGCAATATGCAGCTGGTGGAACGGTTTTGGGTTTTTTTTCTATTTCACTCCACTTAAAAGTTTTTCAGTACATGATATGGTACATTAAATATCACCAGTGAAAAATACAACTCGTCCCGCAACACACGAGCCCCCTACAGCGATGTAGACAGAAAACTAAAAAAACTTATAATTTTTTGAAAGCGGGAAGGAAAAAACAAAAATGAAAAAAAAAAAAAAAAAGGCTAAAAAAATTTTTAAATATTCTACACCCAGGGATCCTCACCAAACATGTAAAACCCCTCAGAGACCCCGGAGCAGACCTGGGGACACTTCCTGGCAGCACACAGTCTATGGCGCTCTGCACACTGGCAGCACACGGGCTGCGGTACCGCCGGCACTCAGGTCAGGTGTAGCTCCTGCACTACATACCTGTCCACGCTCCCTGCATACACGACACGGCGGGCCGGCGCAGCAAGGAGGCGTCACAACCTCCTCAGTATTCTGTCTGCCACCCAGTAGCTGCATTCTATGGGGGAGCCATCTTACCAGCTACCACAGACCGCTGCTTGCTCCAACGGACAGACCACTCAAAAATGACTCCAGTCATGAGAGACTGAAGAGGAGATGTTCCTCTAGTGACTCGGAGAGTGACCAGGGCGGAACCTTTGTGCAGGTCCATGTGTACGTCTGTGATTGCGGTCCCCTGTAGCTGAGGGGCGTGGCCTCACGCGGTTGCCCCGGGATACTGGTGTGCGTACAGATATATACCTGCTCAGCTAATAGATATATATACTGTTTATAGTGGAATGAACATACACATCATAAGGCCACTCCCACACACACTCCTATACACTATAAGGCCACTCACACACATGGTTTCAACAGCGTTTTTTAACGCACCCCATCATTTTGATTGGTGATGAGTTGCGCCAAAATAAAGCACACAACGTTTGAAAGTCGCAGGTTTGCAAGGCCCCATTGACGTCGATGGAAACGTAACGCAGAGTTCAAAACGCCGCAGTAAAAAGCGCATGTATTTGTGTGCCCACAAACGTATCTGTAATAGCCGCAGCATTTTTTTTAATTCCCCGCCCTGTTTCATAGCGGGGCTGTGTGTGAATTGCTGCACATGCGCAATATATTGCGTGCTTACAGCGTATCATACACAGCCTATATCAGTGTACAGGGCTCACGCTGCATGGTATACAGAGAAAGAAAGCATGCTGCGATCTATTTCTCGTGCGTATGGATCCAGAGTCTACACGCCGGTGCGCAGGGATCAGTGAAAGTCCATTAACTGCATTAATGTGTCCATGCGACACGTATAATACGTGGTTAAAAATACGGTCGTGGACATAAACCCTGAGGGCTTAAACAGACGCGCCAATACTCTCGCCTCTACGGAGCGTATTAGCGCAGGAACCAGTGGGTTCGGTTTTTTGACTACATGCGAGTCTGAAAAAGAAAGCGGAAGGTTAAATCTGCCTTATCCTTTCTCGCGCGTTAACGCTACGCTAGTAAAAAATGAAACCATTGCAATCAATGGAGTCGCTTCGTTGTGTGATTTTCAAAATCATGGTCGCCCTAAAAGTAGATGTTTATATGTAGAGATGAGCGAGCATACTCGCTAAGGGCAATTACTCGATCGAGCATTGCCCTTAGCGAGTACCTGTCCGCTCGGAAGAAAAAGTTCGGCTGCCAGCGCGGGTGAAAGGTGAGTTGCAGCAGTGAGCAGGGGGGAGAGAGAGATCTCCTCTCCGTTCCTCGCCGCTCTCCCCCCGCCGCTCGTCGCTGGCAGCCAAACATTTTCTTCCGAGCGGGTAGGTACTCGCTAAGGGCAATGCTCGATTGAGTAATTGCCCTTAGCGAGTATGCTCGCTCATCTCTATTTTTAAGTTTCCTGGACAGGACAGACATATAGTTTATAGTGGAATGAACAGAAACGCCACATCAGTACATGCCTAATAATTTTATGCCTGAAAGACGTGAAATTAACAGATATCGCACATAGCTAGGCGCCCAGTAAGTTTTAACACCTAAGGGCGCCTTCACAGTGTCAAGAAAATTGGGCGATTTTCTCGTGATGCGAGAGTGAAGTGAAAACGCATGATTATGAAACCAATGAATTCCAATGGTTTCATTCTCATTTGCGATGTTTTCGCTCCTGCAATGCTGCGAGAAGGAAAAAAATAAATAAAATAACAGCAAGTTCGATCGTTTTGCGATATCGCCAATTGTTTTCAATGGGGACGGCACTGCAATGGGAGAAGATCGCGATCCCCTACCACGGCTGTGACAGCTGCAGCAGAGGATTCTGTTGCATTTAGGGCTTACACCTTCTTTTCAATGGGGCCAGTGGCAGCAGCGCCGGCCCCATTGAAATCCTAGTGAGAACATTGCAATCTCCTGCCGAAGCTGTGGCAGGGGATTCCTGCATCCCTGCGGTGAGCCCCTCTCATCATTGAATACTGTGACAGCAGTGGCAGGGTGTTCAGTGATGAGGGGACTCCCTGCAGGGATGAAGGAGTCCCCTGCCACTGCTGTCACAGCAGCGGTAGTCGATTGAAACGTTCTCCTATTGCTGCTGCTGCCCTATTGAAAGCAATGGGATGAAGGCAACCCGCGTAGTGATGCTAGGCTGTTTTCACATGAAAACGCCTCGCATCCTGGGTTTTTTAAAAGGTTTGCAAGAGCGATATAGGGGCCGTGAATCACAGCCAGATATCGCCCTCCCCAGTGTGCAGGAGCCCTTAGGCTTCGTAGCTTTTTGCGGCCACAAAAAGTGACAAATCAAAACTATTGATTTCAATGCTTTCGTTTTGACTAGCGGGATTCTCACACGAGGAAACAGGACTTACCCCATCTTTCCCCCATAGTTTTTCTACATGCAAGAAAAGATTCGGCAGGACCTTTTTTTTTTTCTTTATTAAACATGTGCACAATAGCCAAAAAAAAAAATCACTGGTTCAGTGGAATGAACGGTACTTGTGGGTTATCTGTCACCACTTTTTAAATTAATTTCACAAATATTTCACCCATGTGTGTAAAAAAAAAAAAAAAAAAAAAAAAATTATTTTTGTTTCTTAAATTCTATTTCTCCAAAACTTAAATAAATATAATATTATTCAGGTGGTGGAAACACTGTAAAGCCTGCAAGATTGCATCCATAATAGAACTGGTGGCCGATACCCACTGCTACCGAATGAACGTCCTGTACAAGATAGACGGGGAATGAACAGGATATATCTGACAAAAGTGGATTCCTAACCATTTTCTAGTGGAAGATAGATATGGAATGAACAGATATTCTACATATTTACATGCCTAATAAATGTCCGGTGCATAATAGACGAGGAATGAACAGGATAGATGTACAGTTTAAATTGAACTGAGCACAAATTCCACATAACTACTGTGTTTTCCAGAAAATAGGACATACCCCGATAATAAGACCTACTCCGGTTTTGGGTGGAGGCTTGAAATATAAGGCCTCCGCCAGAAATAAGACCTAGCTATCCTGCATTAAAAAAAAAACAAAAAAAAAAAACAATAATCACCTGGTCCGCGGCATCCCGATGGTCTCCTGTGGCGCTGCGGCAAACTGCAGTGTCCTCCTCGTCTGCCATCTCAGCTTCTTTCTGGTGACTGGACTTTGAATACCTTGCCTCCAGCAAAGCGAGTGCCTCTTTTGGGGCAAAAATTACTATAAGACAGGGTGTTATTTTCAGGGAAACACAGTAGGTGCCTAATATACAGGGAACATACAGCATGTATGAGGAATGAACAGGCTATACATACAGTTGGAGTGTAATCAATTCATATTCCATATAAGTAACATAGTTCGTAAGGCTGAATGAAGACAATGTCCTTCTAGTTCAGCCTGTTTAGCCTCCTGTTTTGTTGATCCAGAGGAAGGCAAAAAACCCCAAGAGCAGAAGCCAATTAGCCCTTTTGGGGAAAAAATTCCTTCCCGACTCCCTAATGGCAATCAGACTGTTCCCTGGATCAACCCCTAATAGTTCCTACCTGCCTGTATACCCGGATTAACAAATAATCTTAGATTTATAGTTTATAATATCCTTCCTCTCCAGAAAGACATCTAGTCCTCTTTTAAACTCCTCTATGGATTTTGCCATCACCACTTCCTCAGGCAGAGAGTTCCACAGTCTAACTGCTCTGACAGTAAAGAATCCATTTCTGTGTTGGTGATGAAACCTGCTTTCCTCTAATCGTAGCGGACGCCCTCTTGTCACCGTCATAGTCCTGGGTATAAACAGATCGCGGGAGAGATCCTTGTATCGTCCCCTCATGTATTTATACATAGTTATTTGGTCGCCTCTTAACCTTCTTTTTTCTAGAGTAAATAATCCCAATTTGGATAGCCTCTCTGGGTATTCCAGTCCCTTCACTCCATGTATTAATTTAGTTGCCCTTCTTTGAACCCCCTCCAGTACTGTAGCATCTCCCCAAGGTCCTTTTCCATCTCACTTTTCCCTAGCAGTACCCCATTTAGTGTATATTGGTGACATCTGTTTCTCCTGCCCATGTGCATAACCTTACATTTATCAACATTGAACTTCATTTGCCATTTTTCTGCCCAAGCCCCCAGCTTATCTAGGTCCACTTGTAGCCATACATTGTCCTCCGTTGCATTGATTATATTGTATAATTTTGTGTCATCTGCAAATATTGATATTTTGCTGTGCAGTCCCTCTATCAGGTCGTTGATAAATATATTGAACAGAATGGGGCCTAATACTGAACCCTGTGGCACCCCACTGGCGACGGTGGCCCAATCAGAGTATGAACCATTTATTACCACCCTCTGCTTTCTATCTCTGAGACAGTTCCTTACCCAGATGCACACATTTTCACCCAATCCGAGCTGTCTCATTTTATATATCAGCCTATTATGTGGCACGGTGTCAAATGCTTTAGAGAAGTCCAGATATACGAGATCAATAGATTCTCCCCGGTCCAGCCTAGAGCTTACTTCATCGTAGAAGCTGATCAGATTGGTCTGACATGAGCGACCCTTCATGAATCCATGCTGGTGAGGAGTTATTCCCTCGTTCTACTTGAGGTACTCATCGATGGCATCTCTCAGATACTTTTGCTGTGCCTGGTTCACGTGGAATGACTGGGATATGTACATAGCTTATAGTGGAATGAACACATACTCTACGGGATTATATGTATAATAATTGTCCTGTGCCTGACACATGTGGAATGTATAAGATATATGTAGAGTCTGTAGTGTAATACTGCAGGTTTGGTATGAATAGATGCTCAATAAATATCCTGCGCCTGACGCACATAGAATAAACAGGACAGATGTATAGATCATAATGGAATGAAAACATTCTGCGTAGATGATAATATTATCTTTGGGCTGGGCTCACGTGAGCTTATTGGCATTGCATATTACATGCGCACGATACGTGGTAAATGGTGATCAATAAAAGTACATTGATTTTCATTGTTCCACTCACACTAGCATATTTATTGCGTATGTTACGTGTGTAAAGAACGCAGCATGTTCTATTTTACCACTTATTACGCACATACAGCTCTATTGTTCTCTATGGGTATGTTCGAAACACAATGAATACGCAATTACATTGTGTACTATACAGATATACATGAAAGCTGTATGTGCCAGCCATATTTGTGTATAGTAGGAAGTTCCTTAGGTTGAATGAAGGATAAAGAGGAGGTCAGGTTTACAAGAGGGCGTATATAAGTGGAAAAGAATTAGGGAATATGGTAGGCCTCCCTGATAAGATGTTGAAAGGGTGTGCATGAAACTGTGGGCATTGAAAATTAACCTGATTGTCTTGGATAGCGCATTCCAGAGAACTGGTACCTCTCTGGAGTGTTGGAGTAATCCCTTAATTTAGGCCGCCTGCAGACGGGCGGAAATTCCGCGGCGCCATTTCCCGCGGACTTTCCGCCCTTGGAAGCTGCCATAGGATTGCGGCAATCCTAGGCAGACGGCTGCGGTTTGGCCGTGCGAAATCTCGCGCAGCAAACAAACCACAGCATGTTCTATTTCTGTGCGGGGCTCGCACTCACCGGCCGCTGTCTCCGGTCTGCGCATGCGCCGGCTGCCCGGCAGCCGGCACATGAAAGATCCGGAGCTGCGGGGCACGGGTGAGTATGCGCTGCTCTCTGCACGCGCTCGGGTCGGGTCCTGCGGCGAGAATTCTCGCTGCCGGATCCGACCCGGCCGTCTGCAGGCAACCTTAGGTGATACTCAAGGGGTATCAAAGCCTCATCAACCAGCCCAGTTGTCTGTCCGGTGCACCGGAGAAGAACACAACATGGAACAATTAAGTGTTGTGTAAAGCGCTGCTGAAGAAAGTAGCTCATTCACAGGGGTTTTTGTTGCAAAACATAGAACAAAGAAATATGTAATGGTCCAATCCCCGTGGACAACACCCTAATTTACACCTTATTGCAGTAGAAAAGTATCAAATCATTCCAAGAATTTAATACTGACGTGTGAATACATAATGTGACATGTGTATACATTAGCTGGATTGATAAGAGTGAGGAATTTGGATGCAATTACTTAACCCCTTCCTGCCACAGGACGTAAAGTTACGTCATGGCAGGCTGATACTTAAGACAACATTACGTAACCTTACGTCATGTGGATCTAGCGGGATCTGAAGAGATCTCACAACATCCGGAAGCGGGAGCTGGTTGTTACTGATAGCTGGCGTACCGTTGCTATCCTGGCCTCCCACTGCAACAGCGGGGGTGCATCTGGACAGTAACCCTCGCTGTTAACCCCTTACACGCCACAATCTATGTAGATCGCGGCGTGTAAAGGGTTCACGGAGGGAGCACACTCCCTCTGTGACGTCATCGGGGAGGGCCGACGGGTTGCCATGGCAACAGGACACCAGCTACAGCTTTGTCATTGCCTATGATCGCTATAACCAGCGTTAAAGCATTGCAGGATATAGGTCCTGAAATGCCTTATCATAGCAATCAGAGCTGCTATGGGTCAGGTCCCTGCCTAAACAGTGTAAAAAAACAAAAAAAAAAGTGTAAAAAGAAAAAAAAAAACTCTTTTGCTCATTTTCCCCTAATTATATAATTTTTTTTAAATTTAAGAAAAACCCCACATATGTGTATCATCGTGTCCATAACGACCTGTGCTAGAATTTGAGCACACTAGTTATGGTGTTCATCAAAAACCTTATTCATTTTACCTCAAAAAAAGAGCAATAAAAGCGATCAAAAAAGCCATATGTACCCGAAAGTGGTACCCCTAAAAACTACAGCTCATGCCGCAAAAAACAAGCCCTCACAGAGCTCCGTCCATGAAAAAGTAAAAAGGTTATGCGGCTTTGAATGCAACAATGCAAAAATAATTTCCACAAGAAGAAAGCGGAAAAAACTAAAAAAATTATGTTTTTGGTATCGTTGTAATCGTACCGATCCGCAGAAAAAAATTATTTTTAAAGTGTAATTTATGCTCTTTGATTGACGCTGTAAAAAAAAAAAACAATGGCAGAATTGATGCGTTTTCTCTCCCTGCTCTAAAAAAAAACAAACAGTTTTACAATACATTTATATGCAACCAAAAATGGTACAAATGGTACAAAAAAATAGTTTGCCATGCAAAAAAGAAGCCCTCATACGGCCATGTCTACGGAAAAATAAAAAAAGTCATGGTTAAAAAGTGGAAATGAAAATCCCCCAAAAAGTTGTGTTCTTAAGCCTAAAATATGCAGCGTCTTCAATAAGGTCTCCAGAAAATGCTCAAGCCCAAAGTATCAATACACTTAAATACTCTCACAGGAGATGTCCTGAAGGTGGAAGGTTTAGGTTATGGGGGCTGAAACTGTAATATAGGCCTGGAATGAACCGGATATATGTATTGTTTATAGTGGAACACATATTCCATACAAGCAGATACTCAAACATTTCATAGACTTGTTCCTTATGGAATGAACGGGCTATACATAGGGTTTATGGTGGAATGTATACTTATTCCACATAGATGCCTAACAATGTTCTCGTTCTTGATCGATGTGGAATAAACAGGATCTACGTACAGTTTATAGTGGGATGAAGACATTCTATGTAAGTAGACGCACAATTTTCCGGTTGTTGCGCTACAACAAGGGGGGACGCACGTACCTGCCTTTCTTTCTCTTCATCTGTACTGCAATGGCTCGCCGTCGGACATGCGCAGTATACTTTTTTTTTTAAAAACTCCTCCATTTACTGCATCATCGCCTAGCAATGACGCAGAATCTGTGAACTTTCCACAATTTCAAATGCGGAAGGGCCACGGGTCAGACGGCTTCCATTGACTTCAGAGGAAGCCGTCTGCGCACTATCCGCTCAAAAATAGAACATACTGCGATTTTTTTCCTCCGGAGGTAGACGCCCGCCCCAGATTCCACAATGTAAATCCGCCCGTTGCAGGCGGCCTAAACATACTGACCTATAGAATAGTTACCTTGTTGTTTCTACCACATGATAAACAGTGAAAATGCAAAAATCAATGGTGGAATTGCTTGTACTTTAATTTGCAGCCCCGCCTCAAAAAATATTATGTACCCGGAATGGTGCCATCGAAAAATATAATCTGTCCCACAAAAACCAAGTTCAATGAAACGATGAAAAAGTTATGGCTCCTGGAATGTGACAAATCAAAAAAAATCCTGTTCTTGTAAGGGCTTGTGCTAATGACCACAATTTCACTGCCGCGTGATACACGGTGAATGGAGTCACGGAAAGTACACGGGTTTTCTTAGATCCATTCACATTAGCGTGTAATATATCCGCATGTGAAAAGGATCACAGCATGTTCTATTATTTCATGTATCACACACAAACAACCCTATTCTTTTCTATGGATGGCATATACATTGCATATAGGCGACTTTGCATATAAGAGACAGAGCAGGGAATAAAAAAGAAACAAGTCACACTGCGCTTCACCGCATGCATAAGATTTGCTGCCATACGTAGCGATAGCCAGCTCCGCAGGATGGTTTTATGCATACGGCCATGTGTATGAGCCCTCGTTTGAGCCCACTGTTTGCAATGGGAAGGGCCCCATCCCGCCCCTCCCATTGCAAACAGTGGCAGGGGCGGGAGCTCAGCACACTAGCTCCCGCCCCGTCTTGCCTCCTCCTTGCAGAGAGTGGCAGCGTGTATACGTCCATGTTAACCCTTAATGGGTTAACTATAATCTATTGTTACAAAACATCTATGTCTAAAACACTGGACAAAAAAATAAACACCAGTAACATACTTTATTTTATATAGTTATAAAAAACATGCGGTGGAGAAATATCCTAAAACTTGGGCCAAGTGGATTTCCTTTAAGAAGAAATAACTCGCACTCCTCAGCTGAGCCTATCAGCCAAGGTATATACGGTACGTCTTTAATATAATGTATTTTTCATTTACTGCTGTGAATGGATCAACAAGCAGCGCTCCTATTCCCCTGCGTTCCTGTCCTACCCTTCACCTTTGTTAACTCTGTCTCACTTTTTGTAATTCCATTCATTGATGTTGCAACACAATTTTACAATTACGATGGTTGTGAGAATTCGGGTGTGCCGTTACCTGTACCCCTATCCCCTACTGTAAAGAATGTATATATAAACAAAACACATGCATAAAAAGTAGAAATTGTGTCCCTCCGATCGGCTCTACGCGGGGACAGATATCCAATCGAGTGATAAATACACAGATATAACCATCATAAGGCCGGCTTATACGAATGGGTCAGCTATCCGCAGCGGAAGACCTGCGATCCATTGTGGAAAGTAATTGGGAATGGTCACAGAAGATCGAAGATCTCTCGTCCAGCCGGAAACGTTTCTCTGCTAGTTCCGAGTGATTCTGCCGCTCATACAGAATGTTAATTGCACATGAGCTGCGGGACAATTGTATCCATTGACTTCAATGCATGCCTTCCACACTAAAATAGAGCATGCTATGACTTGTTTGCTGCTTGCAGAATACGCAATTCGTACCTGCGAGTGTGAAGGAAAACTCAAAACTACATGCCTTTTAATGCCAGTGTACTGTGGATCTTCCGCGTGGACGGCGATCGCAGAATCCGCTCGTGTGAGACTGGCCTTAATAGTACATAGTGAAATACCTATACAGACACCATACACAGTTTACATTGTAAATTGCACCCCAACACGCGTTTACCCCAAATGCTTGATCCACGATGTGTATGGTGTCTGTGTAGGTATTTCACTATGTACTATTTATGATAGTTCTATCTGTACCCGTGTAGAGCCGATAGAACGGACATGATTTCTCCTTTTTTGCACGTTTTTTATATCTGTGTCTGTAACTATATGGAATAAAGTATGTTAGTGGTATGTTTTTGCCTGGAGTCTTAGACATAATAAGTGTGGTGTTGTATCGTAGTACAAGCCCTTCTATTAGTGTAATTATCACCTATTGTAACGGTTGCATTTATTTAGCCAACATTGCGCAATGGCCAGATCAGAGAAGTATGTAAGTATATCCTACATGTTGCTGACTGACTCACTGCTGACTTTCGCAATACTGTAGGTCAGCAGGAATGGGCATGCAGGAGCAGCACCCTCCCCTGACACCAGTATTTCTTCATGGAGACGTCATTGTGCGAATGGTTGAGACGGACGGGAAGAGTATAACAGGAAGATGTCAGTCAGCAGGCTGAGGGGACAGTCAGAGTACAAAGGGGAGAGCTGCTACAGAGGAATGTCTGCAGGGAACTAGTTCTGCATCAGCTTGTCCAGGTGAGTCAGCAGGAAGTCTGCGTACACTGCGGCGGTGGAAGCTACTCCAGCAGGTAAGTAGATATATACAATTATCTCTGTATATACAATGGGGCTCGGCTGTATTCTACATTCTCCACTTGTGGCATGTGTCCCATGAGACGTGTCGGGGGGTCACTGATAGTTGCCGCACAGCGTGAGGATGAGTACAGCACGATCAGCACTCAGGAACGCAGCAGAAACTTTGGCTTAATTAAAGCAAAACTTTTTATTCCTCCAACAACGGGAAACCGTGTTCCAGGTCCTGTGCCGTTATTAGTGTTAGCATTGTTTTACTCACCGCTGTAGGGTTATTTATGTATATCTGGACCCAAATCTCACAGAACGGATCATTAGGTAGCTGTACATTCTTACTTCCATTAGCATGCAGCCTGCGGGCTCTTCAGACAGACAGGCGTATTCGCACAGCAGCTCAACACATCTGCGCTATGAACAAGGTAGCATCTGCTCATTGTACTGTACTTTTTGCGCACGTAGGACTTGTTTTTTTGCGTACAGGACACTAGGCACATCCTCAGTTAAATGGCTATTTAGCCTAATGAGGTCCAGATGTGTTCTTTTCATAGAATTGCGCAGGGCATTACGCATTTCTGTTTGCCTTGCGCACACATTTGCGCACCTCCCATAGACTTCTATGGTGACCTTCGGAGCACAAATAGAGACAGTCCTATTTTTGTACGTGTGCAAGAAATGTGTGTACAAAATACAGAAAATGAGAACGAACCCACTGATATCAATGGATTCTATTCGCTTCGTGTTGCATGTGCAATTTTTGAATATGCTAATTTGCCAGTCTAAAGGAGCCGTAAGGATATTTGACTTCAATGGAATCCGCCTAGAAAGAGAGCATGCAGCAATCTTTTTTCCCCCACGAGCGCCTGCTCCAGATTCCGCAGTGCAAATCCATCCGTGTGCAGCCGGATAATTGAACTCTCCATGTTCGCATCTATGCAAAGAATTATTAAACCATCTCTTTTTTTCCATTCTATTCTCAATTTTGTGTGTGTGTTAACCATCTAAGGACATTCGCTATAAACTTATACGGCTGGTGGCTGCTAGATAGCACCCACACTATAAATGCACAACACAACAATGGCGCACCAGCAGCAGAGGGTGCCAGCTACGACATCCAGCTAACAATGGGGCAGACCTCTTCCAGCCTGCGCACGGCTCCCTCACTGGAAAAATACATAAAAAATGCATTTTTAACTTCTTTCATTGTGCAAAAATACAAAAACATGAAAAGCTATCGTCATCACAATAATTAGTGTTGTCCTGCAAAATGAAGTGCTGTAATGTTATTTACAAGAAAAAAAGTTATAAAGTTTTTCACTACATCCTATTTTCACGTAAGGCCTCATGCACGGCCGGATTTTTGCCGTGGAATCCGGAGCGGTCGGCCGCCTCTGAGTTCCGCAGCCAGTATCCTCCATAGCATGCTATGAAAAAGGGATTTTTCATGCACACGAGTGGAAACCAATTGCGGTTTCTGCTCATGTTTGAAAAATTGCAGCATACTCTATTTCCCTGCTGTGTCCACACGGACTGCTTCCATTGACTTCAATGGTCTGGTCCGTGGCCCGTCCGCAGATTCTGTGGGAAAAGCAGGAGTTTGAAGAGAAAAATCTGTACTGCGCGTGCCCGACAGCGAGCCGTGCGGACCATCGCAGTACAGATCAAGATTCAAGAAAGCAGGTACTACTGCCAGGGCCGGATTCCACAGCAGAATCCTAAGGGTACCTTCACACTGGCGAGGTAATCACACGTTTTCAGTGCGATGCGAGAGTGCGAGCTCTCGCAGGAAAGTCCCACACATGTTGTTCTATGACAACCTTTCCACTAGCGATGTTTAAGG
Organism: Eleutherodactylus coqui; assembly: GCF_035609145.1. Classification (NCBI taxonomy): domain Eukaryota; kingdom Metazoa; phylum Chordata; class Amphibia; order Anura; family Eleutherodactylidae; genus Eleutherodactylus; species Eleutherodactylus coqui. The sequence goes on along the minus strand of NC_089843.1, from coordinate 196,233,097 downwards.
GCAAGCTGCGATGCGAGGATTAAAAATCGCAGCAGGAGGATTGTTTCAGCGTTTTGCATTTTTCTGTCGCCCATACAGTGCAATGGCAAAACGGATTCTCGCATCACATCAAGCTTGTGATTTTGCTGCGATTTTTAACATTGCAATTTTCTCGCAGCGATATGGCTATCGCCAGTGGAAAGGAGCCCGAAGGGTGCCTTCACACTTCACACGATACAGAGTGGAAACGCAGAATTACGAAACCAGTGATTTTCAATGGCCTCATTCCCATTTCTGATGTTTTACACTCATCGATGTTGCGACATTTAAAAATCGCAGGATGTCCTATCTTTCTGCAATTTTTTAAATTTTTTTTAGCCCATGTTTCCCTATGGATTGTTTTTCGTGCAGTCCGTTTTTAACATTAGAAACTCTTATTGGCAATCGTGCGAGAAAAATCGCGGCGGCAACGATGCAATGTGTTATTTCTCACAAGAAAAAGCATTGCTTTCGCTCAAAAATTGGATGAAAAAAAAACCGTGATTTTGCTGCGAATTTCTAATGATGATATCAGGATCGCCAGTGTGAAGGAGGCCTAAAAGGGGCTTTCTAGACCACATTTGCTGCCAGCGCCAGAATACACTGAAGTTGGAAAAAGAAGCTGCCGCTCCCCCTGTGTAGTCGCTGGTACTCATAATTGCAGCTCCCATTAAAATCAGTTCAACCCTAACCTACAATTATGAGCACCAGCCACTTCATAGGGGTAGGAGCAGCGACGTCCGTTCCCACTGCAGTGTATTATGACACTGACAGGGGGCGCTACCGGGAAAACCCCTTAAAGCAACCTTTCAGGCCTGGAGAAACATAGATGTCTGCACCAGCTTCTCTGACTACCTGATGCACACTGTGTATTAGAAGAGTCACAGAAAATGGCCATATAATTACCAATGTACTAATACAAGGTAGAAGCACCACCTACCTCAACCTGCTCCTACGTTTGGCCCTTGGCTGACTGCATTGCACAGGTGAAGGTGCTGATGAACAACCCCCTCCTTATACGGAGGGGGGCGGCTGCTTAGTACTATGTTCGCACACAGATCTAGCATACAAAGGGTGTCAGGGTGAAATATCAACATGTAGACAGCCAAAGTACTACCCGGAGGAGCACTGTAGAAGTGCAAGGTACTGATGAACAGCCGCTCACATATCTACCTTGCACTGAGGGGAAAGGCTACTTAGTGCAAGTATAGTACTAAGCAGCCCCCCTTTTCTCAGTACAAGTGCTTGGGTACACCTTTGGGCCCAATGTGCATGGATGGGTCGGATTCCGCAGTGGGAGACCTGCGGAAACGACTTTTAATTACTTGCGGGATTCCAGATGATATGTTTTTTTTCGCACAGATAAAAATAAAAACGCAACCCCACCTACCAGCCTAATCTCTACCTTAAAATCCGCAGTGCATCCGCATTGTATTTGCGGATTGTCCACTCCCATAGACATCTATGGAGCCTGTGTGCATGGAATCTGCACTGAAGTGGAGCGTGCCTAAGGCCAGCTGCACACGAATGGGGCAGATTCCGCATACCTGTAATTTTCTGGACTGCATATGGTCCAGATGGCCCACGGTCGGACATGTGCAGTACAGATTTTTTTTTTAAACCTCTGCTTTTCCCGCATCATCGCCAGATGACAATGTCAATTGCGGAAGGGCCACAGGTTGGACGGCTTTCATTGAGTTCAATGCAAGCTGTCTGCGCAGAATCCGCTCAAAAATAAAGCGTGCTGCGATTTTTTAATTTTTTTTTTGTCTCCGCAAGCGGAAAATCGCAATTGATTTCCACCCGTGTGCAGGAAAAAGATGCTTTTCCATTGCATGTTATGGAAGGTATTTAATGCGAACGCCTGATCCGGATTCCACAATGCAAATCCAGTCGTGTGCAGCCGGCCTAAAGAAGGTGTTTGAGTGGTTGTTCATCAGTATCTGCACCTGTACAATGCTCCTCCATGTGGCTGTCTGCAGGCTGAGGTAGGTGGTGCTTCTACCTGCCCTTTTATCTTGCATTAGTACATGGGTAAGTATATGGCCATTTTCTATGATTATTATGAATGGTCCTTTCTTCTGTGACTCTTAAGAGGAGGAGGATCCTGGATGTGGGATTGTGAGCTTGTAAATTTTGGTCAAATATTAACCAATACCTCGTATTAATCTGTAGCTTTTGTAACATGCAGTATGGCTTTAAATCAGGGGGGTAACTATAGAGGATGCAGGGGATGCGGTTGCACCCGGGCCCAGGAGCCTTAGGGGGCCCATAAGGCCCCTCTTCTCCCTATAGGGAGCCCAGTACTATGAATAAAGTGTCATAGTTGGGGACCCCGTTACACGTTTTGCATTGGGGCCCAGAAACTTCAAATTATGCCTCTTAATGCTGTGGCGATCTCCCATCATATATCGTGGGCGCCAGCTGTACCTGGTGGCAACAGCTCAGATGAGCCGAGCGGCTGATCAGAACTGTTAACCCTTTAAATGCCGAGCTCAATTCTGATAGTGGCATTTAATTCCCCTGAACGATGTTTGGGGTCCTGTACGGCCCCCTGCGATGACATTGCAGGGAGCCGTGCAGATGTCATGGCAGCTGTGGGCCGTCCTGGCAGAATGCCTATCAAGCCATTCCTGTAGGGTGGCTTGATGGACTGCCTGCCGGCTAGCAGTATGATGTAAGCCACTTATAACCGACTGAAGGGGGGGAAAAAGGAAAAATAGCAGTTGTGTCCCAAATGGCTGCATTCTTCTGGGGTTAAAGTAATGCATGGATGAATAGATGATCATATAAAACTCATCTACAGATTTATTCTTTATTTTAGGGCTCTTTTTTTTAAGATGACTGAAACAGATGGAAATGACAAGGTAGCTGATGTCCGTGAGGAGCCACCTAAAGAAGCCGGTGCGCCAGCGAAGCCGTTGTACGATGCAGCAGTTGCTGAGACGAGCGGACATGGCGCAGCTGCCACCGCTGATGTTCCTTCCCCTGCTCACAAGCCCACACAGCTCTGTGGATATCTGTACAAGCTGGGGATGAAAGCCCCTCTGAGAGCTTGGAAGTGCCGCTTCTTCAGCTATGATGGAAAGAAGTGCCACTTGCTCTACTACAGGACGGCGACGGATGTGTGCCCGCTGGGAAGCATTGATCTGCACGCTGCCACCTTCCATTTCAGCATGGAAGCTGAGGAGGGAATATTTGAAATTAAAACGCCAACAAAACCTTATATCCTAAAGGTCAGTGACTACTTCAAATCCATTTCTTACTTTCACTAAAGGCAAAATACATGTAGAATAGAAGTAAAACAAGCCAGTCACTTCGCAAGGGAAATATATATGCACTGGTGGAACTATAGGGGATGCGGTTGCACCCGGGCTCAGGAGCCTTAGGGGCCCATAAGGCCTCTCTTCTCCACATAGAGAGCCCAGTACTATGAATAAAGCATTATAGTTGGGGGCCCTGTTACAGGTTTTACACTAGGGCCCAGGAGCTTAAAGTTACGCCTCTGTATGTACGTAACAGCTGATGGCTTCAGTTTCCACCAGGCGAAACCTTATGATCCGCAAAATGGTGCCGCAGGAAAAAGAAGTGGAAAAATCAGTGCCAGCGACCATACCCACTAATATACTGATATAAAACACAGCGGAAGGTGTAGAACTAGATTCCTTAGCATGGGGCAAAATACTGGTGAACAACCACTCACACACCGACCACATATTGGGGGGGGGGGGGGGGCTGCTTAGTATTATACTTGTACATAGATAAGCCATACAAAAGGTGGCGGACCACTTGATAAGTGTAGTGCACCATGCAGGCTTACAACCTACTAATGACGCCACAAACGATTCAACCCGGCAGGCTTCCCTGCAAATTTAAAGTGAACCTGAGATGCACCGTCACCCTGGGCTCCCTCAACTGCTTGCTGCAAAAATAATGATAAATGCCGACACACGCGAGCTATTGGTTAATATTTTGGCCAAAATATGGAAGCTCGCAATGTGCAGGAAAGGTCCTTGTTTTCTTGGGAGTCCCTACATTAACATTACAAATCACTGGATTCAATAGCTTTCCTTAAAAAAAACAAAACCAGTTTCCATTTAAATAAACAGAATAAATAGTGCGGTCAGCTGCGCTCTTTATTCCATTGTAAGAGAATGGACATGCTGTGTCTTCAAAATCCGCGCCGCTGTTGCATATCTGCATTGCGGCACAGCGCAAAAAAATAAGCCCTGTGAGAACAGCATTTTGGCCAAACTCATTTGCACTGCATTGCACTGCAACCGCAACGGTTTGGCCGCAATGCGGATGTGCAACGGCAAACCGGCGCAAATCCGGGGTAAATACGCCCTGTGTGAACCCAGCCTAAAAGACGGAAATGAAACTACATGGAAATAAACAAAAGGTAATATTTACGTTTTTTTTATAAAAAGTCTTTGAAATAAAGGAAACCTTTAATTCGTATTTTATTTCTGTTTCTCTGCTGCACAAATGGAACAGAGAAACTGAAATGTTACCTGGGCCGAACGCCAGCGTGAGCGAGCCCTTAGCAGGCTGACTGTAATGAGTTTATCATGATCCACCCTGCAAACCCTCAACCTCTTTTATGTAGCACTGGCTGCCAGACTTCACGAATAAATGCATACCAACTAGAAAAAAGGTATTAGCAATGTGCCTTGGGGCCCATTTACACGCAGTGATTAACGCCCAGCGAATTTGAGTGCTAATCATTACATGTAAACGTGAAGCCACCGTAAACGTGAAGCCACCGTGCGCTATCTGTTCACTTGTCGCTGAGTTTCAGCCTGCATAAAATAGTCATTAGTTCGTTCGCTTGTCGTTGGGTTTAAACGGCATTTGTTCAGTCTTTCAAACAACTTGAGGGAAGGGGTGATAGGTTGCCCACTAAACACAATGACTCATGCCACAGTAGACAATGGCTTTTTCTTTGCACTAATTAAAAACCTAGTGTTTACATAGCTAGCGAGGAAACGGCGAGGATTTCATAGGATTATCTTCACGTGTAAACACTCAGCATTTGAAAGCAAAAAAGTTGTTAGTTTGTTCAAACGACAATTGTTGCGTGTAGAAGGGCCTTTCCTTACAGCTTCCTCAGCGGTTGTATAGCAGTTTTGCCCTTCAAGTTAAATACAGAGATGACCAAATCCCACGAGGTTGCCCCACAGAGAGGACGGTGCTAAACTGAGGTTGTCCCTTTTATCTTGTGTTTTCTCGAAGGCTACCAACAATCATGCCAAGATGTACTGGTTGCAGCAACTGCAGCGAAAACGATGGGAATATTGTAATAATGCTTCAAAACTTCAGACTGGGATGATTTTGCCCTCCGATGTGACTGACAATCATCACAGCACAGGTATGTACAGGGAACTGTAAGTTGTCACTTTGTATTCATCCTCCTAGAGCTGCAGTGTGTGAACCCGGCGTATTACTCATCCTCTACTAATCCACATATTTGGTAAAAGGGCTGACATTTAAAGGGGTTGTCCCGCGGCAGCAAGTGGGTCTATACACTTCTGTATGGCCATAATAATGCACTTTGTAATGTACATTGTGCATTAATTATGAGCCATACAGAAGTTATAAAAAGTTTTTTACTTACCTGCTCCGTTGCTGGCGTCCTCGTCTCCATGGTGCCGACTAATTTTCGCCCTCCGATGGCCAAATTAGACGCGCTTGCGCAGTCCGGGTCTTCTGCTTTCTTCTATGGAGCCTTTCGTGCAGGATGCCGGCTCCGTGTAGCTCCGCCCCGTCACGTGCCGATTCCAGCCAATCAGGAGGCTGGAATCGGCAATGGACCGCACAGAAGAGCTGCGGTCCACGGAGACAGAGGATCCCGGCGGCCATCTTCAGCGGTAAGTATTGAAGTCACCGGAGCGCGGGGATTAAGGTAAGCGCTCCGGTAAGCTTTCTTTACCTCCCTGCATCGGGGTTGTCTCGCGCCGACCGGGGGGGGGGGCTTGGGGGGGGGGGGTTGAAAAAAAAAAAAACCCGTTTCGGCGCGGGACAACCCCTTTAATTCTAAAGGAACATAAACTGCATAAAATAAGTTATAAACTAATGTCAATTCAATGAATGGAAAATAAACGTAATAGTATTTTCTTAACCCTTAGGGCTCCTTCACACGGGCTACAAAATCTTGCTACAAAATGCATTTATGTGAGGCTGATGGTTTCCAATGGGTTCTCTCAGGCTACAAAACATCTCATGTGAACGAACCCACTGGGAACCATGGGCTTCACATACATGCAGTTTGTAGTGAGATTTTTACCCAATGTTTCCCAACGTTTTCAACCTTCGGACGGCCCTATCAAAAAACTGGGTGAGGTCATGGTTGTGGCTTATCACAAGGTATGATGTTACCTCCGTTATTCTGAGCACCCGGTGACCTCTGATGAGGTCAGCGCCGCTTGCTGCTTCGGCATCATCTGACCAGCAACACTGCGCTCGCTAGAGGCCACCAGGTACCCGATGAAGGAGGTGGTGAGAGGGAGCGTGGTGTCTTCTGAAATCGGCTACGGAAGCTGATTTTGAATTTAAATCCACACCGATGGTGCATATTTTAACCCTTTCCAATTCACTGTCTGACGTCTAAAGACATTCCGATTGAAGGCCGTACAGCTCCAATGTCAGAAGATGTCCGGCAGGGTATTCTTACTGTGGATTACTGGGCGCTCTGTTGTCGGGGGCCTCTTCAGCATGTCCCATACTGCAGTATTGGCTCTAGCCAGCAGATGGCGCAATTGTATAATGGCAGAAAGAGAGAGCCCCCTAGGAAACCCTGAATCCAGAATTGGTTTGCGAAGGATTAACTGTCTTTTGCAGAAACATTGTGGGAAATCCGCAGCATTTCCACTACGTGTGAATGTACCATAAGGTTGGATCGGTACTAGTGTAGTATGTCTACACTGAAAGACATGTGTTGGCCGGGCTGAACTACAGGTAATGCCCAGGTCACGCCCACAGCTGCCGATTAGCTCCCATACACACACCTTCACAGATTTTCATGCCCATGTCCGAGCTCCAAGCTGAGCATCTCCCCTGGACCTGTGTGATCTGCAGAGCATCCCCCTGTAGACAGGACATCTGTGAGGAAAGGAGACTACAGCCCAGAGAGGGTCGTGACATGGATGGTGAGACCAGTGGAGCGGAGATGTGTGAGCCATCAGAGGGCTGGCCCAATACGTGGTGATGGGAGAGTACAGCCCGAAGATGGGCGCGGCATGGATGGTGAGAGCGGAGGGGACAGGGGAGCAGAGATGTGTGAGCTGTCAGAGGGAAGGCCTGATACACGGTGAGAGGAGAGTACAGCCCGGAGAGGAGCGCGGCATGGACGGTGAGAGCGGGGCCGACAGGGGGGTGGAGATGTGTGAGCTGTCAGAGGGATGGCCTGGTACGGGAGGAGAGGAGAGTACAGCCAGGAGAGGGGCGCGGCATGGATGGTAAGAGCGGGCCGGCGGGGAACGGGAGCAGAGATATGTGAGCTGTAAGGGGGATGGCCAGTACATGTGTGTATGGGGAGACATGTACAAAATGTATGGACGTGGTTGTGGGAATCTGAAGGTATGTGTGCGTGAACTGAGCATTACCTGTAGCTCAGCCCGGCCAACCAATGTCTTTCAGTGGAGACATACTACACTAGTACCGTCTGGATCCACACGTGGCTGCTCAGCTGCAAAAAGTCTGCCTCAATACCTGAACCATGTATTTTTGTGTGTTCACCCCCTTGTTGATAACAGCTGAATTCCGCAGTGGAAATGGCGATAAAATGGACATGCTGCAGAATTAAATTCTGCAGGGTTTTGTGCAGATTATTTCTGCAGCTTTAGGACGAGATTTTCAAAATTTCATCCACTTTGCTGCTACTGTAAATGCTGAGGAATTTCCGAGGCAGATCTGCCCACTGTCGACCCAGCCTAAAGGGTTTTCAAGGCAGTGCTTGCCGGGATGCATCGGGGTAGGAGCACATGCATTGCTCCAACCCCTGTATAGTGGCCAGTACCTGTAATTGCGGGTGCAGCTCTCATTGACATCAAAAAGATTAAGGCCATTAACCCTTTTAAATACTGTTTTTAATTCTGACGACTGCATTTAACTATCCTGGGGTTCCGTCTGGGTATTCTGGGGCTTTCTGTAGGCCTCCAGGGCTGCCAGGATCATTTGTCTATTAAATGCTTGTCTGTGGCAGGTCTTTAATAGGCAGTCTGTTAAAATACAGTATAATGCAATACATTAGTCTTACAAGTTCAAGTCAACTACGGGGTCTAATAAAAATAAGTAAAATAAAGATTTTTGCCATTATTGTTAAAACATAAATATTAAGTGCTTAAGAAAAACTTTTCCCAAACCACGCATCTAAGAAATGCAAAAAAAATAAATCTAAAAATGGGTATTGCTACAGTCGTTGAAGTCCAGTTCAGTATGTTATCACATTATTAATCCTGCATGATTAAATCTGACAGAAGGAAAAAAAAGGCTTTTTTTGGTTACTCTGCAAGAAAAAAAAAATCAAATAAAAAGTTTTGAAAAAGTCGTATGTTCCCCAAAAGGGCAGAAAGTGTAGAAAAAAAATCCAGCACGTCCTATTCTGGTCAGTAACGCAGACTGAAATGAGACATGCAATGTCCACTGTTTATGAGTAGCGGCATGTGTTTGTGTGCTGTACGATGTGAGTTGGGCCCGGGATTATCAGGCACAATTTCCACTGAGCTATCTGAATAAGGCCGAAGGGTTTAAACAAACAATCTGGATGACCATACCAAGCCAAACCATGGCCACACAACCTACTGGCAAAATTCTATGGTGGCTATTGTCCGCCATGGGTGGGTGTAGTTTGGTGGTGTGTGGTCGCCATACCGGTGTCATAATTACAACACTAGAATTAATGTCAGTACATAAACACAACCCCAGAACTGAGAACTTTGTTTATTCTCTTTATGAAAAGTTTCAGACGGGAGTATAATGGGTACATTTTACAGCTTGACCGCAGGTCTACAGAACTAAACTTGCAGCATGATGGGGATCTATGAAGTGAGTGGGATAAGAGTAGAAGTAGATGTACAAAGACCTCATGGTGCCCCATAACAATACTCAACAATCACCCCCCCCCCCCCCCCCAAAAAAAAATTTTTTTTTTCTGTCAACCATAGTTGTGTGAAAGTTCATTTTTTGGCATGACTGTAGTTCCTATTATCATTTGACTTTTTCATCATTTTTTTATAAAACAAAATTCTTGAAAAAGTGTGACTAAAAATGTGCAATTCTGGCATTGTATATTATTTAAACATGTTACTATTTTTGGCCTCACAGGGGATTTGAACTTGTGATTTAAAGTATTACATTACACCACATTTTAATAGTCATTTATTCAAAAGGCCCCCAGCTGCCATGGTAACTGAACAGCTCCTTGCCATCGCATTGTGAGGGGCCATTTGGGACCCAGAACAATCAAGCCATTAAGGCTGGGTTCACACGGGGCAGAATTTCGCCGCGGCAAATCCGCATGTGGCTGCTAATCCCGGGATTAGCCAGCCATGTGGACGAGCTTTCTCAGAAATCTCGTCCACACGGGACGGCAAATCCGCTGCGGCTAAGCCGGCAGAAGCCGCCGCTGCAGCGCGGATTTGCCGACCGCAGCATGTTCATTTTTCTTTTTCCGCTGCGGCCGCGCTCTCCTCTATGGGAGTGCCGACCGCAGCGGAAGAGCGAGTGGCCGGGCCGCTTCAAAACCGCCGCGGGTTTTGAAGCAGCGGTTCTCCCAGCAGAAATCTCGCGGCTTTTCGTTGCGGCCAAACTGCGAGATTTCCGCCGAGAATCCGCCCAGTGAGAACCCAGCCTTAAATTGACCATGGCATTTACAGCATTACCAGTCTCGATCAGCATTAGTTCTTACCGCTGCTCTTGGGGGTGGGAGTCAACTATCGCCGATAGCTGGCACCCATCTTGTATGAAGCAGGATCGGCTCGCGATCCCGCTCCATATAAACCCCACACACCAAGGAGGTAAATGTACGCCCCATGGTGTTCAGGGATTAGGCGTCCTCCGAAGTCCATGGATTGGGAAAAGGATTGGGTATGTTGGATATATATCCTCCTCGGTAGATAAGCCTCTGGAGAGAATAAATGCAATATATCTTCCATGCATCGTACCAATTTGACTGATACTGTCGTTATCTCACACTAGCTTGGATATATTTTGGAATTAATTTCTTATCTGTATGTTCTAATTATACAAAAAAAAATTTGTCCACTAGAAGGCGACTTCTTGTCTCCCGTGAAAACCCCAACTGAAGTGGTGGGGTTAAATTTTGCCTTAATGCCAGCTCCCCAGGAATCAACAGCACTTCAAAATATCTCCCTCAAGCATCCATGGAAAGAAATTCAGTAAGTGGAATCCATAATTGTTCTTTTATTCACTTAACCTCTTAAGAGCCAGGTTGTTTTGGTCCTAAAGGACCAGGCACTCTTTAGGGATGTTACTGATGTGATGGTTTTACTGCCATATATTTTTTTTAAATCTTTTTGTTCTCTGATATTTTTTCTTAAGTTTTTTTTTAATGCAGAAGGGTTAATGCAAAAAATAAATACATTTATAGTTGTTTGCTTTTAAAATTAGTATTTTCATGCTAAAAAATGAAATGGGTTCCTTATCTTGCTTTGGACATTTAGATATACAATTTGTATAGCTTTGAATTATAGGGAGTAAATGGCAACGGTTTTAGGTGGTGTTGGCTGTGGGACCCTTTTTTTTTTTTTTTTTTTTTTTTTCAATTTTATTTTTTTACTTCTTTTTGTAACTTTTTTTTCCAAACATTTAATTCCCCCAAGAAGTCATACAAGACCTTTTGGGGGTCATTCACTTTGCCTTTTTTATTATTTCACACCTTTGTACTGTAGCTGAGGCATCCATAGGTGACCCAGTACAGGGAAAACCATCTCCCTATAGTGACAGTAGCCACTAACAGAGCTGATCAGAGTCTGCAGTACTGCTGTAGCAGGGGGACCACGCAGGTTTGAATTGCAGAAGTAGCTCTATATAGTGCTCATCGGGCGCTATGTAGCCTGTAAAGGACAAGGTAGAAGCGGTTAAAAACATTTTTGCCTTCTCCTCCGGGTCCTATGCTGTGACTAACAGTTGAGAACCTGATCTGCTCCTGCTACATGGGCTTCAATCCCGCGCCATATTTTTGCTATTGGCTCAGATTAAAGCCCAAGACCAAGCGCCGTGTATTTGCTGTGCTTGCTCCTTTAAGGGTTTTAAGGGGCTCTTCACTTTTCAGAAATGTTTATGATGCAGCCGTTTTTATAGTAGTATGTAATTTGCATGCTGTTAATGTAGTCCTGTATCTCTGACAGTGGATGTGATGTGCTTTATGTACAGGCATGTCATGTTATTACAAGAGGACAAACTGTATTAACAATTTCCCCTTTGCTTACTCTTATTTCTTCTTGTAACTTTCAAATATTAAATTAAAAAAATGTGAAAAAAAATTAAAACGAAAGAAAATTCTGTGTGGATGAAAAAGATATTAAATGTCCCAAAAACAAAACAGTAAAAAAAAATTTTGGAAGCTGAAGGAAAAAAGAATAGAGCCCTAAAACCACCCCATGGGTAACATCTGTAATGTGTCCGGGCCGTAAGGCGTTAAGATGACAAATGATCATTGATTTATTTCTTTGTTATTCCAGAAACACGGTTCGTAATATCTGTGGCCCAAAGCCGCCGCAAACAATAAGTAAAAGTGTCTTTCATTTCCAAGAAGCAGAACCAACAACAGAAGGTATTTGGATTTTTTTATTGAATATTTAGCAGCGTTTTCTACATATAGCGCATCATGTTTGATGATGACCCGCTCTAAACCACCACTTCAGTTTCCTGGATCACAGGCCTGCAGGTTCCTCCATGTTAGAGCTCGTGGCTCAATGCAATGAAATAGAAGCAACTGTTCGTAGGATAGACCTTTATGATCAGTAGTGGTCTGACCGCTGGGACCCCCGCTGATCCCGAGAATGGGAGTCCTGAAAGTCCCTGCATAAATGGTGAAACGGTTGCACATGTGCACTGCTGCTCCATTCCTTGCGTTAGGAGCTCCAGAAATGACTGAGCACAGGTACTCGCCAATTTACAGTACTCGCATTAAAATAAATGGAGCCGCAGCACGTATGCACAGCCTCTGCTCCGCTCATGCACCTTTGGTGTCCTGTCTACACGGATCATTCAGTTATCTGCCATCATGTAGATAGGGGCTAACTTCTTTAAGATCAAAAGGGACTAATGCAATCTGTGGATTATAGAAAAATAGTGTATCCTCTGAGCTGGACTGAACTAAATTTTCCAGATCCCTTTAAGGATAACTAGCTGCTGTCGGGATTCAGTTAGCCTCACGATTTCCTCCCAATCGTATATCCTTACTGGTGAGGAGTTGGCAATGACGTCCCCAACAAAAGGCCCAAGTAACCGCTGCATCCAATCACCGGCTCCCTTGAGCCATTGAATAGCAGTGCTGCTGTGGCCCAGTGTCAGGTTGTCATTCCACTTCCCCGAAGTGACATTCAGCAGGGACCAGAGAGTCGGCAACGGTGGAGGAGCATGGAAGGGCGAGGATGTGTTTTAATACTGCAGGCTGAGCAAAGTTTTACAGAATGTTATGTTCCCGATGAACCCATTGGCGAAAGGTAACTAAGGTAGACCCATAACTCCAACCTATCAAACCTCTGTCACATGTGATACCTTAAACTCCTCCTCCGGTCTCAGGGCAAGATGTTATCCTGGGACCAGAGAGTTACTGGACACGATTAAGGGTGAATGCCCACGGACAGATTTGCACCGCGTTTCCTGCAATGAAAATTTGCGCGTGAATTCCGCAGTGGCAAGGTTCTATTGAAGCTAATAACTTTCTGCCTACCAACGCACACATGCCGATTTTTACCACAGATTACTGCAAAACTTTTTTGTTTTGAATCGCGGTATTTCCGTGGCAGAAATCTGCGGATGTATCCCGCATCGCTCGTGGGCATGAGCCCTAGGAATGGACAAAGAAACCACCAGGGCGCAGATCAGTTTGTGCTTCCAGGTCTTTTAGATCATGCAATGAATTATCTTCTTATATTCAGCCTATGTTATAAAACACACTTCCTCCTCCAGTTACTATTGTTGTCGGAGCTTCAAAGGAACTCAACAGAGTGTTTCATCGCTCCGAATTATATGTGGGAGGTTATGTACACAAATCACTGACACATGACACCAGCTAGTATCATACGACAATGAAGCTCTTCTGTCTTTATTAACATCATCCCGGTACAAGTATACCCTAGATTATGCTGCAGAAATAACCCCCCCCCCCCCTCCCCCTGTAATCATAAAAACTTAATTGCTCTGGGTGCTAATGGTTTAACATATGTCATTGCCTTAAGGTGTGTGTTACTACTCATCCTAAGAAACAAAACGCAAGAGTAATAGGCTTATTCTGTGTTCATTGTTCTAATAGCTCCTCTCCCAATGGAGGGGGTCAGATCCCGCTACCTCAGGACGTTCTTAAACCAGGGATAGATATGGAGTATGTGCCAGCATCTAATACATATCAGTATATCACAAGAACTAAAAAGGAACAAATACATATCTATCTAACCATCCATTCATCCATCCGTGTTTGCATAGGCTGATGTGGAAACATATGAAAAGATATATAATAGAATACATATATTATTACTATAACACTATAAGGGCTCATTTGCACAAGCACTGTTTTCGCACTGTTAGCAGCGCACAGAGCGCGTTTCTAATATTGTAATAGGAGTCAATAGGTTCCTATAGAAGCGTTCAGATAAGAGAATGTTAAACTCGCATGTCGGCTCTGAGGTGTGGGCAAAAGTAGGACCTGTCCTATCTTTGCTGCGTGCTTTCCATGGGCTCCTATGGGAGCTTGGAAAGCACGCACCTCGGATCGTGTGAACTGGCAACTTCAAGTAGCTTGAAGTAGCCCATTCACACGATCTTTACAGCACTGTAGCCGCCGTCTTTTCTTGCTGCTATTGTGCAGGAAAATGGCGCTCATCTGAACAAGCCCTAATCCTGAGTTTTCTTCTGCTCTGTCACATACACATTCTTCCATCCATGTGAGAGCATGACTTCCCTTAAATCCCCCAAGTGTCTTAACCACTTGAGGACACGTCTATTTTGGCCCAAGTGACGCAACTATTTTTTGTGGGGGATTTTCATCTCAACCTTTCAAAAGCCATAACTTTTTTTTAAATTATTTTTCCATCGCCATGGCCGTATGAAGGCTTTTTTTTTGCAGTTTATATTGGTACGATGTTTTGGGTACACATTATGCATTGTAAAACTTTTATCAGAGGGCATGGAGGGAAAACACATCAATTCTGGCTTGTTTACAGCGTTAGTCATGCAGCATAAATGACATGATACATTTTCTACTGGCTGGCACAATTATGACAATACCAAAATTATTTTATAACTTTTTTTTTTAGGTTTTTCCCTTTTGCAAAATAACGAGCTATAGTTTTTATTGATACTAACTGAGGTACATACAGCTTTTATGATCATTTGTATTACATTTTCTGGGAAGCAGAATAAGCATTTTGCCTCAGTTTTTTTAGTTTTTTTTTTTTTTTTTTTAATCTGTGCAGAACAATCAATCTGTTCAATTTATTGCATGTGTAGGAAAAGCTGGTGCCCTGGTGCCACTCTCCCTTGAAAGTTGTGAAGCAATAGGATGAAATATCCAACTTCACTTTTTATTAAGTGAAATTAAAAGCCAGCAAAAATACGAGTTTCGGCGTGAACCCCTTCATCAGTCATGCTGGGAGAAACTGAAATATAGAAGGGTAGGTGCAAATTACAACAAAGTGTAAGGCCGGCTGCACATGACCAGGTCGCATTCCACATGCGGGAGCCCACAGCGGAGTCCGGCTCTGACCGCGGTCAGCGACCCTGCGTACCTGCTTTCTCCTGTCAGTCGTACGTAGTACAATGATGTGGGATCCCACAACTTATCCACAATGTCAGTTGCAGATGGCCGCGGGTCAGACGGCTTCTATTCACTTCAACGGAAGTCGTCTGCAAATCATTGTGATTTTAAATCCGCTCACGGCGATCGCTGTCCGCTCATGTGAGCGAACATGCAAAAGTTCTATTCTTTCAATGGATGCGGGGGATCGTCCGTGCGGGTGACTGTCGCAGATTCTGCAATTTAAATCTGCCCATGTGCAACCGGCCTGAAGAAAATGGGGAAAACAAACCAAAAATAATGTATGGAAATACAAAGCAAACAAAGCATCATAAATAAAAATATTACAGTCAAAATCATTCAGCTAATATATTCACAATACTTGTTTGTATGAAATAGAATTAAATACGAAGTAAAATATATAGAATAATATGTATAAAATAGGTCGCATAAGATTATAAATAAGCACGACCTACAATGAAAATAAAACGGGAAATTTAATCTAAAGCGCAGTACCCCCTCCCCTTTCTCCCTCCCTTTCCCCTTCCCAGGGTTGTGTTACAAATGTGTGGCTGAATGGCTTTGATTGGTGCATCAAGTGCTGGCTCTGATTGGCTGAGCCGTGGCGCTCAATAACCAATCAGAGCAATCTTTTGTTGGAGGCAGGATCTTCAAACCCTGCTACCATCAAGAGATGTTCTGTCGGCGCTGACAACTGAACGGAAGCCTGCCGGAACACCATGGAGGAGCGGGAGGGACCTGGACGGCGCCTGCTAGGGGAGTATATAATGCCACCTGAAAATAAGACCCTGTGCCTCTTTTGGTGCAAACATTAATGTAAGACAGAGTGTTATTTTCAGGAAAATGCTGTATATATTATACTACCCCTTTGGCTACCATTTGTTTTGAATGCATGTGTTTTTTAAAATGTTAGAATTTTTTTTTTGTCATGCTCATCAGTTCACCAAACATTAGTTATTGGAAGTGCCATAAAACACATTGCTGTTATTTGCAAAGTCCAAAGTTCTCAGTTCTGAGAGTAATTGTTACCATGATTTGTCTTCTTTGGGGTAAATGTAACCACTTTGTTTTTGTTCCAGTAGAAGTATCTGCAAAACAATCTGGGAAAATGTCTCCTTCACTTAACTTTGCCAGGAAAGCAAGGAAACGGAACGAGAGTCCCACGTCCAGTCAGGAGAAAAACTCTCATGAAAAGAACAACAATCC
Source organism: Eleutherodactylus coqui (assembly GCF_035609145.1). Classification (NCBI taxonomy): domain Eukaryota; kingdom Metazoa; phylum Chordata; class Amphibia; order Anura; family Eleutherodactylidae; genus Eleutherodactylus; species Eleutherodactylus coqui. The sequence continues at coordinate 196,216,872 of NC_089843.1, read as the reverse complement.
ACAGCTCCAAATTCAAGCAATAACTGAAGAATTAAAGTCTCAAAAGGTACACCGCAGTGTATGAGCTCATGCCCACAAACGTATTTCCTTACAGTCTAGTGTGGCAGAGAGTGCTAAGGCAGCAGAAATGCAGTCCTAAGCTCTCGCTCACGACCTGAAGGTTGCGGTTCAATCCCTGCTTGGTTTAGGTTGCTAGCTCAAGGTTGACTCGGCACTTCATTCTTCCATGGCCAGTAAAATGAGTGACCAGCTTGTTGGGGAAAGGTGATGGCAAACCACCCCGCAAATACAGTCTGGGATTTCCAGTTCCTCGGTTACGTGGTAACACTTTACTATATGCATGACATTGAGATTGGTGGCGCCTATTGTAGGTTTATGTAAGCATGATTTTCTTTGGGAACTTCTTATATGTGTGACCTGAGGGGATATATTTCCCTTGTATTAATGCTGCATTTCCTTTTATGTTCTGTGTTTTTAAATGCTTTTATTATGTTGGGAATTCTCAATAAACAATTTTTTTTTTAAAGAAATTCTTTATTTATGAATTTTCCATTTTTCCAAAACAAGAAGTTAAATCACTGCTAGGCCGCCTGCAGATGGGCGGAAACTCTGCGGCGGGATTCCCCGCAGAATTTCCGCCCCTGGACGCCTGCATAGGATTGCATTACAGCACGCAATCCTATGCAGACGGCCGTGGTTTGTCTGCGCGAAATCACGCAAGCAAACAAACCGCGGCATGCTCTAACAAAAACCTCACTCACCGGCCGTCAGCTCCGCTCTGCGCATGCGCCGGCTGCCCAGCAGCCGGCACATGAAAGAGCCGGAGCTGCGGGAGCGGGTGAGTCCGCGGTGCTCTCTGCAAGCGCTCGGGTCGGGTCCCGCTGCGATAATTCTCGCAGCCAGATCCGACCCGGCCGTCTGCAGGCGGCCTATAGTAATGCAATGAAATTGACAACCTACAACCCAAAGAGTGGTACAAAATTCCCCAACTGGATTAAGACAGTGCTAAACCTTAAAGCACATACAATAAACCCCTGGAGGTGGGCCCATTCAGGCAAGTGTGCAAGTGTGAACTGCAACTATGCTTGGTCCCGAATTTTGCAACTCCTGTGAAGAGGGAAGAACACCCTCATCAAAGATCAATCCCCAACCCATTCCTACCCACACTTCTACCCAATCCCCACCCACCCCATGTACCCTCTATATGCCTCTATTCTTGTGATAGTGACGAAGAACCTCCTAATTTTAAACCGCTTACTGTGGAGTAACATTAGAACAGCGTAAAATGGAAAAACAAACCATAGGAAAGGAGAAAAAAAAGGAAGAAGAGGAAAGAAAAAAAAAAGGGGGGGGGAATCAAAATCTAAAAAGGAACGGAATAGAACGGAGGAAGAGTACATCGTAAGGCATAGTCTTGCATTTGTCCCCATATTATTTGGCAGGACCTTGGCGTACTGCAGCATCCCTTTCTGAACATTACTAAGGGCGTAATTCCGCTCTCTAGTGCTCTTATGAGTTGTATATGTTTCGGAATTCCAAAGAATCCTGGAATTCGATCCAATAAAACCAGGTTTTCTGAAACTTATCTTGTGTACCTTTTACTGAAGCTGTCAAATCCTCCATCTCCATTATCTCTCTAACCATTCTAAACCACATCTTAATTGAGGGAGACACATTCTGCCGCCATGGCCTAGGAACGATTTTTTTTTTATGATAAATTTCTACAGTCCAGTCTTGGACATTTATTTTTGGGTTCTTACAGCAAGGAAATGCAATCAGCTCCTCATTATGTTATTTTAAAGTGTACCTGAGTTTTCAAAAAAATGTTTCAGAATGTTGAATGGAGCAGAATATCCGATTTGTTATTTATTGATTATCTGAATAATGAATCCTATTGGGGAACTCCTATAAAGGATGTATAACGTTCCATTTCTTGTCGGAGGGATGCCTAATATATACTTCCTCTGTTATACTCAATCTGCAAGAATATTGTAAACGATCTGAGATGATCAAGTGAATAATTCCTGGGATATAAATTCTCCTTCCTATTGATTCCACCAGGATCTTGTGAAGCTGCTGCACCGCGCTCTGGAGTCTGCGCAGGAGGAGAAAAGAGCGTGCACGGAGTATCTGCACGCCCCGGAGGAGGAGGACAGGCTGGAATTAATACGACATAAAGTAAGGCAGATTGTGGACCTGAGGCAACGAGGGGAGGTCCTGGAGCAGGAGAAGCTGGAGTTAGAACAATGTATTGGCTTGAAGGAGTCTCATATCGGGGAACTGAAGGAACACGTTCAACTGCTAATGGAGAAGAACAGTGCAAAACAGCAAGTGATCATGAAGCAGAACGAGCAGCTTCTCATCCAGATCGATAAGGAGAATACTAGCAGTGTGGGAAGGGAGACTTTACAGAGACAATATAGGAAGATTGACAGCTTAATGGTAAGGAGGACGTTGTGTATGTAGGCTGTGAGCAGTAGAGGACATCAGCAGAACCTTAAGACTTCATCTTATCTCTCTATAGGATGACATTAATGCCTACAAAACGCAGAATCAGTTCTTAAACTCTGAAATCCATCAGGTGACACGACTATGGAGAAACACCGCTGAGAAAGAGACCGCGCTGCTCATGAAGGTAGTGATCATCAGACTTATTGGCTGTCGCAGGGATTAGTTAATTCAGGCTGCTTTCACACCTGCGTTGGGGTCAGTTCAGGGTTTTCGTCTTTCTTCCTGTTTTTGGAGGAGAGATGCTGAAATAAAACTGATCTGTATTTTTCCCCATTGGTTTTAATAGGGTTTCAAAAAAATGAAAAGCAAACGAAAAGGTTTCCGTTTTTTGGGTTTTTTTAACGAAAAAATAACGATTGCGTTATTTTTCTGTCCAAAAAATAAACAAAAACTGACGAAATGGAGGAAAACTGAAGCTTTTTTTTTTTTTTTTTTTTTTTAACCCCATTGATATTGATGGGGGAAAAAAGCGGATATGTTTCTTTCCATTTTATTTCAGTTTCTCTCCTCCAAAAATGGAGCAGAGAGACTGAAACCCTGAACCGACCCTAATGCAGTGTGAACCCAGCCTCAGCAGTACACATGCCCAATGAAGGTCACACGCTGTCAAGTTGTTTAAGCCCCCTGTATAGCAGGTTGAGGGCAGTGTTTTGTGGCTGTATATAGTGTCTACTGCTTCTGAACACTCATTGGATTGTCTTTTATAGATCTACTGTAAATCTTATATTATACAAAAAAAAAGGAAAACCCTTAAAGAGACCCTGTCATCAGTTTGCACCACTAAAGGCAACATGAGGTAGCATCAGTCACATTGATTGCAGTGATATTTCTGCTGCGTGGATCTGTGAAAGAGTTTCGGAGAAACTTACATTTTATCAGTAGCTACAAATGCACAGAGGACTACTTAAAGTAGTTCTGGATTTTCATGAGCTGCAGGCTAGCTCCACCCACCCACCTTGCCTTCCAGCCAATGGTTGACAGCTGTCTACTTATTACTGTGCAAAGAGAGAGAGCTGACAATCATTGGCTGGAGGGCGGGTTGGGTGTGACTAGCTTGTAGCTCATGAATATGCAGGACTAGTTCTGTGTCTGGCTGCTACTAATAAGGTGCAGGTTTCTCCAAAACTCCTGCACAGATGCACACAGTGGACAGGCACTACATTATGGTGCTCTCAGTGTGGGGTGCAAAAAATACACAACAACCTTTTGATTGAATTAATTCTTTTATTTTTCAGTGTTCTTACCTGGAGGCTAGGAACTGTCAGATAGAAAGCAAATATTTAATTGCACTAAGAAAACTGCAGGAAGCGCTGCCGTATCTGGATGCAGAATACTCGGAAGTCATCAAACGTTTAATAGAGGATGCCTTACAGTCCGATATAAAATCGCCTCGTCAGCCGTCATCTATGCACTACAGTCCTATCAGGTAGGAGGTTTAAGTGAGCGAACAGAAGGGTCTAACGAGATGATAGAAAACGGAAGAGTCAACTTAAAGAAATACTAAAGTTGGAAATGCACGATAAAAGTAAAAAGGCAATAAATTTGCCCAAACTGTCAGTCTGCAGGATTTTCTACATTATGCTGAAACAGTCTTGTAGAAATCAACTAAAGGAAACTATGTGGTGGGGACCCTGTGTGATTGGCCCTTTTACCCATCCATAATCTTTCCCTTAATTTCTGACATTATATGAACTTATCTGGTAGTACGGCCCTGCACAACATACGGCCCGCGGGCCACCACCGGCCTGGCGGAGTATTTCTGGCGGACAGTGATAGAAAAGAGTACGATGTCAAGAGGCTAATCGCTAGCCTTTTTACATCATAGTCATGTTACAGTCCGCGGCACAATCATGTCATGCTAGCCGCTAGCAATAAAGCCTAAACTTTTCCGCTAGCAGGTAGTCTGACATGACTGTGCGGAGTAAAGAACCTTCATTGAATGACAGTCATGTGACCGGCTATGCGCTGCATAAAATGGCTAATCACATGACTGTCATTCAAGTCAGGGAAAGTCCTAAAGGCCATGGAACCTGCAGTATTTGGAGCCATGAACATATGCTTCAGTAAGTCCATTGCAGGGTAAAAGGTTATGGTATTCCGCTTGAGTTGTTTCTTAGGTCCTTAATAGAGATGAGCGAACGTACTCGGATAAGCACTACTCGTCCGAGTAATGTGCTTTATCCGAGTACCGCTGTACTCGTGCTGAAAGATTCGGGACGCTCCGCTGCTGACAGGTGAGTCGCAGCGGGGAGCGGGGCAGAGCGGGTGGGAGAGAAGGAGAGAAAGATCTCCCCTCCGTTCCTCCCCGCTCTCCCCTGCAGCTCCCCGCTCCGCAGCGCGTCCCGAATCTTTCAGCACGAGTACAGCGGTACTCGGATAAGGCACATTACTCGGACGAGTAGTGCTTATCCGAGTACATTCGCTCATCTCTAGTCCTTAACTATATTGTAAATGGAAATTGTTTTAGTTTTTTTTAAACGTTTAGTTTATTTATTACACTATAGAATAGATAGGTTTTTAGCGGCTTACTTACAAAGTGAGGCACTAAAAACCTATTTTCGCCTCCAAGAGGATTGCCAATTTTAACTTTGGCCCATACCAACTGCCAAGTTGTGTCGGCCTGTGATAGTGCATAGGCTCTATGAATTTGCCAATGTAGTCTATAGAAAACTACTAGTAATTATTAGGAAGTTATAGTACCAGTGTTTCTGGGGGCGCAATGCGCCACAGAGCTCTGCTACATGCACATCATGCACACACACAGCTGTGGTACATCGGCATGTGACAGAGATACACAGCTGTGCTACGTGACATGCGCCTGACAGATACAGTTCTGCTACATGGCATGTGCGTTACAGACGCAGCTTTGGTACATGACATGCACATGGTTCAAACACAGCTCTTCTACATTATATGCGTGTGACAGACACGGCTGTGCCACAGTACATGCACATGTTACAAACTCAGCTCTGCTACATGAAATGTGCATCATAGAAGCTGCTTTGGCACATGACATGCACCTGACAGACATGACATACGTATGGTACAAACGCAGCTCTGCTACATTATATGCGCGTGACAGACACAGCTGTGCTACATGACATGCACATGTTACAAACTGAGCTCTGCAACATGACATGCACATCACAGCAGAGATACAGCTCAGGGACATGACATGACATGCACGTGACAGATACAGCTGTGGCACAGTAGATGTGCATGTTACAAACTCAGCTCTGCTACATGACATGCGTGTCACAAACTCAGCTCTGCTACATCATATGCGCATATCAGAAACACAGCTATGCTACATGACATACATTCATGCTGACTATACACATTACACGGACAGCACATTAGACAAACAGCCATTCACAGCTCTACTATAGTTATGCTGAATGCTCACATGACACACAAAGCTCCTGGATACAGCGATGAGCCCCTGGTCCTGTGATCACTGACTCCATCCACACAGGTGATCACATGATGGTGATGTTATTACAGGTCCTGGTAGTTTCTGTTGCCTATCCAGTATACAGTTTTACCAAACTCCCAGAATGGTTCTTCCCATAGCAGTGACGTCACTGCATGTCCTTCAGCCCACAAGATCTCTGTGGTGACGATAGGTTGGTGTCTTCTGTCAAGACCGCTGATCTGTGGTGGTGGTAGGTCAGTGTCTCCTGTCAGAATCCCTGATCTGTGGTGGTGGTGGTAGGTCAGTGTCTCCTGTCAGGACCGCTGATCTGTGGTGGCCGTACATCAGTGTCTCCTGTAAGGACCACTGAACTGTGGTGGCAGTAGGTCAGTGTCTCCTGTCAGGACCGCTGAGTTGTGTCTCACATAACAGCTTAGTCATATTCTCAGTTTGTTGGGACCAGCTATGACAGCGCCTGGGGGGTGGGGCGATGACTTTGCCTGGGGTTGGGGTAATGACAGCACCAGGGGCAGAACATGAGAATCACTCACATACTAACAGACAAGTGGTCGTTAGTAGTTTGATTCTCTTAAATTCCAAATTAGCATTTGCTTGTAGATTTGTGATAAAATTCTCTTACTTTCTGAAATACCCATCTTTTTTCGTTTCTGCACCCAGTAGCCATGTTTAATGTTCTGTATTCTGTTTTCTGTGAGAAAGTAAAGCCTTACTTCTCATTCCAGTGAATATGATGATTATGGATTCATGATCATTCCAGAGTACGAAGTTGAACACTTAAAACTTCTAGCCAAAATTCAGGCATTGGAAATTCGATCAAATAAGCTGCTCACTCATGACGTTGTGGACAAACCCTTACGAATAAAATGGAACAACATGGGTGAGTTGTCCCACTCAGTGGAGCTCAAAACTCTGGTGAGATGTGGTATCCCAACAGAACATCGCAAACGTGTCTGGAAATGGCTGACTAGTCAACGGATTCGGATCTGTGACAATCATTACAAAGATCTTCTCAGAAAGTGTGAGAATGCTCAACATCCAGCCAGTCAGCAGATAGAACTTGACATACATCGCACTTTGACCAATAATAAGAACTTTAGCAACCCTACCTCGGAGTTTATTCAGAAGCTAAGAAGGGTGCTATTGGCATTCTCATGGCAAAACCCCACTATTGGCTATTGTCAAGGACTGAACAGGTAAAAAAGCTAAAGGTTGTATGCAAAACTCGGATTCGATAAAGGTTATTACAATTGACTGCTTGGATGCTCCTTGCATGATGAGAAACTAGAAAAATGCTCATTTTAGTCGTCTACCATATTTTAAAAAATTCTTTGTATTTTTTCTTATGTAGGTTAGCAGCCTTGGCGCTTTTAGTTCTGGAGGACGAGGAGAGTGCATTTTACTGTTTAGTTGATGTTGTTGAGAATATAATGCCAGCAGAATACTACAGCAATAATCTAGCAGGATCACAGGTAAGACTTTTTATTTGAAAATGTTATTTTTTTTTTCTTTTAAATGCCAAAACTGATGTATTTTATAAACACAGCTTTGAGTTGGAAAGCCAAACTTTGGGACTTCCTATCTTCCCATACTGTAACTTCTGTATAGTAATTAGATTTTGTAAGCAATTTACTGTAAAATCTCGTCATGTTCATTGGGGACACAGCTTTGACCTTGGGTATATAGCACCTGCTGACTGGAGGCGGACACTAAGCAGACTAACGAGTTGGCCCCTCTCGCTTGCTATATACCCTCTGTGGGTACTCAGCTAATCAGTTTTGTACGCAAGCAGTAGGAGCGTCCCAGTGGGGCTTGTTACGAAATGGTAGTGCTTAAAATAATTTTAGGAGGGCTCAGTGCGACCCTAGACTAACAAAAAGAGAACCCTTATCGGGTGAGTTCCTTACAAAATCTAGTTTTCTCATCTATCATTGGGGGAGACAGCTTTAACCTTTGGATGTTCAAGAGCAGTGGGAAAATATAAGAAGCCGCATGTGTAAAGAAGCGCAATCGGCTCTTTAACTGCGATTTTAGCATTAATGGGTTCCTAGGCATCCATTATGTTCAGAGACGGAGCATTAAGGGGTCTGAGAAAACCGACTAATCCCCTCCGCCCAATGGAAAAGGCAGCTGTCCAGCAGCTTCCAACAAGGCACCCATTTTCTGAGAAATATGTGCCGTAACACAGCCTGAACATATGATATCTCTGGCATGGTAACCCTGCATTGCTGTGAAGCCGAGCCAGTGCAAAGAACCCTCTTCGGGAGCCCAAGGATCCACTAGTGTCTTCGGGAACACCAGCAGAGACTTGGGGGACTGAAGAATGACACTGGAGAAAGGTAAATTTGTAAATTATGACTGAGCCCACTTGTGACCGGCTTGTCCCATAGGACTAGATTTCATCAACGTAGTTCAAGATACCACACGCAGTGAGGTAACATGCAACCAGATCATAATGACCTGCTTTTGATGACAAAGAACTTCCGCCCGATAGAGCCTCCCGCTTAGAAGAGAGACGAGTAGACAGCACCATTAGAAAAGGGCGAATGAAACTTAAAAGAGCTGAGAGTCCTCTAGCAGGAGACCTAGTTGAACGTCAGGGTCCATACTGTAAACGCACGCCTAGGCAGGTTGTCATAGTGACAGCACCTCTGTTGAAGGGTTAGTAGGAAGCACCCCAGGGAATGCATTGGAGCTACTGCTACCAGAGAGAATGGCAGATGGAGACACACTGCTCAAAAATACCATTAGTATCAGCCTTCTGAGACTGACAATGGCCACGGCCTTCACCTTCTGCATGAAGCCCACAGACCATGAAGAAACCTAAGAAAAAAGGTGTCTAAGTTGCCAAGCCAGGGTGGCTATCTACCAAGATGTCACTGCCACCGCATGACTCCCACCGGGCACCATAAACGTGGCATAAATGCCAAATTACCTTTGGATGCGAGTCTCGCTGGTCCCTTTGTAGAACTCTCCAGAATCGAGAGGGCGAGCACTAAGAATTGAAATCCGTATTAGTGTATACCGTTTCACGGTCTCCTGCAAGCAATCGTGCAGCAGGAAATGGTGTAGGAGGATCGCAGCATGCTACTAATTCTCTGACTAAATGCTTTGTCTCCAGGACTGCATTCTTACCTGCGTAGGAAGGCTACGTGGAGAAATACTGTAGGAGCGAAGTCATAGACCACTCTGACTACAGAGTACTCCTAATGGCAACAGCCCAGACATCTCTAATAGGAGAATATGAGGCCTGTTCTGCCGCCAAAACCTAGGGTCAGTGGCAGACTCTGCCTAGACAGGACCACTCCTGCATCCCCAACGACATGTGACCCACGTCTGTATGGACATCACTGACTGAGCTAGCAGCACAGTCTTCCTAGAAAGAAACCAATGTTAGTTTGGTTCCGAGACTGCCTGGAAAAGGATTGGTCCCATAGTGGTTCAGCATGTAGGAGCCGACTGGAGGGGAGCTAGTAGATGGATCTACCGCCCCAGGCCCCTTATCGGAGGACGAATCCCCCCCCCCCCCCCCTCCTTCCGGCTTACCATTTATACCTAGATAAAACAAGACAAGATATTTTGACTGACTGGACGTCTATCCCATATAGCGTCCAGAGCGCACATAATATGCAGCTCTGGGCAGCCCCAGCCCGCGTCTCATCCTGTAAGTGGGGAAAGCACTAAAGCTGCCCACTAGGACACTGCAGACGGGCCACCATAGGAAAGCTAGCTGTCAGGTAAGGCACCCCCGTTCTGGAGTGGAGAAAAGGAGCAAGGTGTATGTGGACCTTCTGTGCACAGTACTCCTTCCATATTGAAGGAACTACAGTTGTCAGCAAGCCCGGAGTACTGCTGATAACCAGTCTGAACATGGCTGGATGCAGTCTTGTACTGCATTGAGAGCACACGAGGCACGTTTCTTGCCTGTCGTCCTGGTGCAGTGACTGAGGAGCAGGTTATGGCCTAGGAGACAGCGGGGTAGAGATTGGCCTTGTCACGGTGGCTCTAGCATCTCCCACCCAGAGGGTAACCGGTGACCTGTCCAAGAGCCAAGGGCAGGTTAATAAAGGGCAACCCAAGTGATGGATTACCTTCCGTCCTCTTTTGTCTAGTGACACCACTGTTTCTTCCACAGTGGGTGATTCCTGGATAGTGGAGTAAATCCTCTCCTGTGTAGCTTCTGTGGGGGGATTCCTGGGTGATGGAGTAAATCCACACACACGCGGGTACAATTTAAGACACAACCCCCGGAAACGGACAGGCGTCTGGTCGTTTTACTTTACTTGAAGAACAGAGCAATTCAGTAGCTTCTTAGAAAATGATGTGACCGGGAGGACTCACGGGACGACAGGAGAAACCACAGGCCCAGTTATCTGTAGGTCCTTGCCTGGCATAATCTCTTTGTCTGTCTCTGCGCCTGTCTGCGCCTATCTTCTTTCCGCCAAAGTAAAATGGCTCCCCAGCTCCAACAGAACTCTCCTCCACCATCGCCTGCCCTTGCATGAGGAGGGGATGCAGACTGCTTGGTAGAACAAAGGGGGGCTCTATGGCTGGTGGGTCACATGCAGGAGTACCAGGACGTGCTGACTTTTCTTCTGAGGGGACCGGGCAGACAACAGAACGTTAATTCCACTCTGTTCGCTTGCCTCGGTTGGGTTAACAGGGAGAGTCCTGCCTCCCCATTAGCCCTGGTCCATCCGGAAAAGGAAAAATTAGCCCGAAACCGTCCACCTCCTACAGACCCTAAGCTAAAACTGATTAGCTGAGTGCCTGCAGAGGGTATATAGCAAGTGGGAGGGGCCAACTTGTTAGTCTGCTTAGTGTCTGCCTCCAGTCAGCAGATGCTATATACCCAAGGTCTAAACTGTGACCCTCAGTGATACAGTTGAGAAAACACATTTTATGTATTAATATTTTATGTTTTTATCATTAAGCTAAAGTTGTTACATTTCTTCAACCTAAAACTGACGTTCACTCTTCATTGTTATTTATAAGTCATCATTAACCCCTTCCCCATGTGTACTCTATATAAGCGGCACACGTTGGATGTCATTGTATGGAGCAAGCTTAAAGGAGATGTCCCGAGGCAGCAAGTGGGGTTATACACTTCTGTATGGCCATAATAATGCACTTTGTAATATACATTGTGCATTAATTATGAGCCATACAGAAGTTATAAAAAGGTTTTTACTTACCTGCTCCGTTGCTAGCGTCCTCGTCTCCATGGTGCCGACTAATTTTTGGCCTCCGATGGCCAAATTAGCCGCGCTTGCGCAGTCCGGGTCTTCTGCTGTTCTCTATGGGGCTCCGTGTAGCTCCGTGTAGCTCCGCCCCGTCACGTGCCGATTCCAGCCAATTAGGAGGCTGGAATCGGCAGTGGACCGCACAGAAGAGCTGCGGTCCACGAAGATAGAGGATCCCGGCGGCCATCTTCAGCGGTAAGTATTGAAGTCACCGGACCGCCGGGATTCAGGTAAGCGCTGTGCGGGTGGTTTTTTTAACCCCTGCATCGGGGTTGTCTCGCGCCGAACGGGGGGGGGGTTTAAAAAAAAAAAAAAAAACCGTTTCGGCGCGGGACATCTCCTTTAACCCCTTAGTGACGGAGCTTTTTTGCTTTTTTCCATTTTCGTTTTTTTTTCCTCCCTTTCAAAAAATTGTAACTCCTTCATTTATCTATCAGCGTCGCTGTCTGGGGGTTGTTTTTTGCGGGACGAGTTGTATTTTTCAATGGTACTATTTATTGTACCATATGATGTATTGAGAAACTTTTAAAAAATTCTAAGCGGGGAGTAATGGAAAAGAAAAACGACATTCCACCATGTTTCGGTGTGTCCTGTTTCTACGGCGCACTAACTGCAACAAAAATGACCCGATAACTTTATTCTATGGGTCGGTACGATTACTACAATACCAAATCTAGTTTGTTTTTTTGCTGTACTACTTGTATTTTTTTTTAAAGATATTTAATTTTTTTAAATTATTTTCTGTGCACAATAACTTTTTTATTTTTCTGTTGACATAGTTGTGTCAGGGCTCATTTTGTGCCATATGTCCTGTTTCAGTTGGTACCATTTTCACATACAATTGACTTTTTGATCCCTTTTTATTACATTTTTTTCTCGGAGATAGGATGACCAGAAAAGTGCATTTCGGGCGTTCTTCTTTTTTTTTTTTCCGACCATGTTCACTTTGCGGGGTAAATAATCATTACTTTGATTGATCGTACTTTTACGGACGCAGTGGTACCAAACACGTATTTTTGGTTTATTATTTAGATTTTTTTATTGCAAATATGGCAAAAGGGTTGTTTTTTTTAACTTTTATTACTTTTTTAAAAAATAATTACTAAAGCTTTATTAATCTTATTTTTACACTTTCTTTTAGTCCTCCTAGAGGACTACAACCAGCGATGCTTTGATGGCTCCTGCAGTATGACGTAATGCTATAGCATTACGTCATACTGTTTTTTTTTTATAGACAATCTATCAAGCCACCCCACAGGGATGGCTTGATAGGCAATCTGCTAAGGCAGCCCTGGGGCCTTTCAGAAGGCCCCCGGCTGCCATGACACCTGCACGGCTCCCCATCCCACCACAGGGGGGCCGTACGGGACCACCGAACTTCGTTCGGGGGATTTAAATGCCTCTGTCTAAAGGGTTAATAGCCGCGATCGGCCGAACGACTGATTGAGGCTATTTTCTGCGGGTGTCAGCTGTAATAAACAGCTGACGCCCGCGCTGTATGGAGGGAGATAGCGTCCGTCACTAAGGGGTTAAGAGCTGAGCCCACTGCGCACATGGTGCATGTTGGCTCTGTTTGTCGGCTGACACTCAGTTGCAATAGCCACGATCGGTGTTAACTCCAATTGTGGCTGTTAGCCATTTAAATGTTTCTGTCAATTCTGACAGCGGCCTGTAAGTGTCCTGCTCTTGATTGATCAGTCGCAGATGGCCCCCATGTGATGAGTGCCACCCGGATTTCATGGCAGCCTGAGGCCCTCTGAAGGCCCCAAGGGCTGCAATTTGTGTCTGTCTATTACGACAATAGTACACGGCTTGTCAAAATGCAGTGCAATACTACAGCATTGCATTATACTGTATAGATGATCAAATGATCGCAAGTACAAGTTTGTTATTATGAAGGGATGTTAGTGGGCCGCACCTTGAACAGCATAGCAGCGTTTGCTGATGTACTGTTATTGACGTCCTCCAGGCAAACCTTTCCCAAAATTTTACAAGATCTACAAAAACTGGGGCCATTGAATGGGTATACGCAAAAACTTTCCAAATATGAGCTGCTGATGTTGAATGGGCCATCCAAACCATGAACATCGTCACTCCCAATAAATTTTAAAAATCAATAAACTATTTAGGCATAGAGATCACTGGATTAAATGCAGGGCTATATCCAGCTAGTATACTATGTAATATTAAGGCCGCCTGCACACGAGCGGGTTGGATCCGGCAGTGAGAATTCTCGCCGCGGGACCCGACCCGAGAGCCTGCAGGGACGAGCGCGTACTCACCCGCGCCTGGCGGCCCCAGCTCTTTCATGTGCCGGCTGCCGCGCAGCCGGCGCATGCGCAGACCGGAGCCGGCGGCCGGGTGAGTGCGTGCCCCGCACAAAAATAGGACATGCCGTGGTTTGTTTGCCGCGCAAAATCTCGGCCGTCTGCATAGGAGTGCGTATTGTAATGCACTCCTATGCAAACTTTCAGTGGCGGAAATCCTGCGGGAAATCCCGCGGCGGGATTTCCGCCCGTGTGCAGGCGGCCTAACCCTTTTTAAATTTTTTTTAATTTTTGTTTTTTCTGACTCACTTTTCCAAAACTCGTAACTTTTATTTATCCATCGACATAGCTGTCTGAGGGCCTGTTCTTTGCAGGGCAAGTTGAAATAGAAATAGAAAAATAATGTAATTTTGCCATCTTTATGGACAGGGGAAGGGTGTCTGTTGTGTACACACTGCAGCAAAAATGACAGATTTATGTTATAGATCCATACAATTTATGACCATGCCAAATTTATAGTGTTTTTTTTATGTGGTATTTTTTCCTGTACTAAAAAAAAAAAATCTTTTATTACCTGTATAGTTGTGTGTGGGCTAATTTTTTTTCAGTATGTACTAATATTTTTTTTGTTGAAGACGGGGTGACGAAAAAAGATAAAATTGTATATTTTCTCTGACATTTCCCGTGCAGAATAAATAATATATTACTTTGATAGACCGGACTTTTACGGATAAAGCAATACCAGAAATGTGTCGTTTTTTTATAATTATAAATATGCAAAAACAGTGTTTTAATAGAAAAAATAAAAGGTAATAAAGTTTAATTAATAACTTTTTTTTATACTCCTTTTAAAATTTCTTGGATCACTTGGACTTGTGATCATTATACGACTTTTTGACAGGCAGTCTATCAAGATGTGCCACATGTATGTCTTGGTAGACAATCTATCACAGCAGCCCTGAGGGCCTTTAGAAGACTCCAGGCCGCCATGGCAACCAAATGGAACCTCATGATCTCATTGTGGGTCCCCCGAACACCAATCAAGGGTTTTAAATGCTACTGTCAGAATGGACAGTGGCATCTATTTTTCTACTATAACTTGTTTTGGGGATGAGATGTTTTCTTGAATGCTTGTTGTACATATTCGTATGTTCTACGCTCCTAGTTTGATGTTAAGCAGTAACTGCTATTTATATGGTATTCCATAAAATAACTTTTATTTTCTAGGTAGATCAAAGAGTCTTCAAAGATTTCTTTTCAGAAAAACTTCCCCGCTTGAGCACGCACTTCGAACAATACAAAATTGATCTATCGCTTATAACTTTCAACTGGCTCCTTGTGGTATTTATTGACAGCCTGGTGAGCGATATTCTCCTACGGCTCTGGGATGCGTTCTTGTATGAAGGGACAAAGGTAGGTATATTCTTTATAGTTGGAATTTCGGCACAAGCATAGAAGGGAATTACATACAGATGCTTACACTCCTCAGCCTTCTTGAATGATCATGCAACCCCCACTGACGTCAACAGTTGTCGCTTGGTTTTTTCCCCCTCTATACGTCTTAAGGCCCATTTACACGCAATGATTATCGTTCAAACAAGTGAAAGTGAGTGATTATCATTATGTGTAAATGCGAAGCCATTGTGCACTATTCGTTCACTTGTGTATCGCTGAGTTTCAGCCTGCATAAAAATAGTCGTTAATTCATTCGCTTGTCGTTAGAAAGACTGAATGACTACAGTTTAAACCTAACGACTTAAGAGGAGTGGTGATTGTTTGCCCAACTAATCAAAATGATTCATGCTGCAGAGGACAATGGATATTTCTTTGCACTAAATAACCCCCCCCCTCCCCTAGAGATTTTTTACATATATACACGCCCACCTAAGCAAACAACATATACTGTGTTTACATCTAAACACTACCAAACCCCTCAGCTAACAAGCAAAATGCTGAGGATTTCAAACGATTATCTTTACAGGTAAGCGCTTAGCATTTGAATGCAAAAAGTCATTTGAGTCATTCGTATGTTCAAACGACAATCATTGCGTGTAAATGGGCCAACAGTCTCCCTCTAGTTATGGCTGTAAGTAATTTAAATACATAAAACAAAATGTCAGTGACACTAAACCCATTACTAACAGACTTCCCAAGATCACCACAAATTACACCGCTACACTCTGATTGGTACTCTTGTGTATGGGCTGTGGTGACCAAGCCTAGACCTTAGAGGGGGAGACAGCAGTGAAACAAGATGGTAATAAATGGTGGCTCTGCTGCTCCTCTATGAAGGTAATACGCGGCCTGGCTCAGCTGCACACAGTGGTAAAATCAGGCAGTTCTTATAAGCTGCTACCCGTGGAGTCGGGTAGAGTAAGATGTTAGTCTGTTGCGATGCCAGCCTAGTCATGGGTAGGGACCCGTTTCAGACAGAAATAATAAATATAAAAAGTGGATAACTCAAAAATAATGGTGGTAGTAGTCCTTGTCCCTGGAGTATTACGTGTAGTACCTCAGTGCAGTGTATTGATGATGGGAAGACACTTCAGGAAACAGACGGTAGCTGATGAAAATGGTTCAACCTTAGATTTGCAGGAAGAGAGGGTATTTGACTTCATATTTACATTTACTTGCAGTAACTGAATCACATTGACTTGAGATATTTGACAACTTGGCATTGCATTAGTAGACATGGCATTCAAACATTTTCTCAGGGGAGAGGGGAGCTGTGGCAACAGATGGGAGAAACACACCTCAAGCTTTCATCCCTGGCTTTGACTAATGTTTTGCAGACAAATTACTGACTTGTTGACTTGTTCCTTTCCTGTACTCCTCTTTTCTGTCTTTCTTCTCTCTTTCTCTCCTCTGCTAAAACTCCAACACCACTCTTCTTGTTAGGTACTCACACTTCCTCTATGGCTGAGCTCCAGGACTAGACTGCCTAACCACATGCAAATGCTAGTTTTTATACCTCTCCACTAACCTATCCTTGACTAAAGGAAATTCTCTCTACCCAATCCCAGGACTAGCTAGAGGTGATTGCAGAATGTAACCTAACCTGCTCTGTGATTTGTCAAAGTCATTCACAAGTTAGCTAGAGAAAAAAAAAAGTACCACACCTGATTGTGTTTGCCTTTTTGGCTGCTGCATCACATTGTAGACTCATGTTCAGTCTATGATGTATTAGTATACCCAAGTCTTTTTCACATGTGCTGCTGCTTAGCCCAATTCCTCTGTTCAAGCTTTTCAAGATCTTTTTGAATAATCTTCCTCAAGAACTTGCATATTTGCTGTTTAATAATTTGTTCAAAGATCTTTCCGAGCATAGAAGTCAGGCTCACAGGCCTGTAGTTTCCTGGATCCAACTTTTTTCCTTTTTTTGAAGATGGGGACAACATTTGCCCTCTTCCAATATTCTGGGACTTCTCCCATTCTCCAGGAATTTTCAAAGATTATCACGAATGGTTCAGCAATTGCCTCCGCTGCTTCCTTAAGTATCCTAGGATGTAATTCATCTGGACCTTCAGATTGGATTCATTTAAATTAGCTAAGTGTTCCCTCACCATCTTTTGGCTTACAGATAGCCTGCATTCTTTTATTCCCCCAATAGCACAGGAAAGATCAGTTGATGCTCTATCTACTTTCTGAGCGAAAACTGATGCAAATTAGGAATTTAAAAGTTCAGCCTTCTCAACCTCATTCCTAACCAATTCACCATTTTCACCTTGTAAGCATCTAATAGCATCTTTGACTTTGGGTCAACCCCCCAAAATCCTTTTTCACTGCTTTTGGCCTCTGATGCAAGCCTCAATTCATTTTTAGCTTTAGCTTTTCTGACACTTGCCCTACAGTTTCTGCAGACACCTTTATATTCTTCTTTAGATATCCCCCCCCCCCTCTTTCCATTTGATAAAAATATTTTTCTTTCTTTAACGTGTGTAAGTTCTGTGTTCATCCATCCTGGTCTCTTTAAATGCTTCCCATTCTTCCTTCTTTTAGGGATTGTTAACGATTGTGCTTTGAGAATCTCATTTCGCAATATTTCCCAACCTTCTTTCCCATAGTCTCCCAACATTTCTGTCCTTAAGAACATGCAGCCATTGATTCTTCCTATCCTCTCTCTGAGTTCATTAAAATCTACCTTTCTGAAATCCAACCTTGAGGTCTGAGTTTCCTCAGGTCTTCCTCCTCTTTTTATCCAAAATTCAAGGATGACATGATCACTGCCTCCTAAGGTCCCAGCCACTTTTAAAGCCCATTTAGACACAATGATTATCGCCCAAAATTTGCTCAAAGCCATATTTTGAGTGATAATTGTGTTTAACTGGGCGGCCATCGTGCACTATTCATTCTTCATTGACTTTTAGCAAACTAAAAGTCAGCAATGAGCCTCATCAGCGCTGCATGCTGAGTTCTCAGCAAGATACCAGCTGGTATCATTCTTTCAGCTGGTATCCCACACGGAGCTCTCAGCGATCGCTCCGAGAACAAGGCAGTTCCTTCTGTTCTCTGCACTATCAGCTCAGCAGGATACTAGCTGAAAGCTCTGAAAACAAAGCAGCTTATTGCATATACAAAGCAGCTGCTGTTCTTGGGACTGTCAGTGGTACCCCGCTCCACCTGCATTTAACTATTAAGTACCAAATTAGCTACTTAAAAGTTTATGCAAAATTGGTCGCTCAAAACTGTCACTCAAGCTGTCGTGGGCCTTTACTGTAAATAGGCCTTTACTTCCTCAACCATTCCCTCCCTGTTGGTAAGAATTAGGTCCAAGATAGCAGATCCCCTTGTTTTCTCTTCTACCTTTTGGAAGATAAAGTTGTCAGCAAGAGTGGATAAGAATTTGTTGGATCCATTAGTTTTACCTCAGAGAGATTCCCAACAAATGTCTGGATAGTTAAAATCTCCCATAATCACTATGTCATGCTGTCTTGAGAGCTTGGCCATCTGATGTAGAAAGAGTTCATCCATATCTTCTGCTTGTCTAGATGGCGCATAGTAAATGCCTACATTGGTGTACTTTCTGTTGTTCTCTCCTTGTATTCTTACCCAAACAGTTCCTACAGAATGACCATGCTCTGAAGCTTGAATCTCTGTGGAGATGAATGTTTTCCCAACATACAACGCAATGCTTCCTCCCCTTTTTTTAAGGTCTGTTTCTTATAAATAAGTTATATCCTTCAAGCCTTGTATTCCAATCATGTGTATCACTCCACCAAGTTTCCGTGATGCCTATGACATTATATTTCTCTTCCTGTGTTAGGAGCTCCAATTCTCCTTGTTTGTTTCTCATGCTCTGTGCATTTGTGTAGAAACATTTTAGTTTGTGATCGGTGTCTCTTGCTTCTCTACTTTCCTTCTGAATTTTTTGTCTTTGTTCTTTCTTTCCACTTCTAATAGCAAGGTTCTCAAATGTATTAATTAGCTGTATATTTTTATCTGGCCTTTCACTTCCCTTCTCATATTGTTCTAGTTTAAAGCTCTCCTAATGAGAGAAGCAAGGCGCCCACCAAATATACGCTTACCTGTTTTTTGTAAGGTTCAACCCGTCTCTAGCAAGCAGTCCATCATATAGGTAATTCACTTCATGGTCTAGAAATTCAAAACGACACAGCCAGTCGTTCACCTCTAGAATCCTGTTCCATCTCCTTATTCCATGGCCATCCATTGGGAGGATGGATGAGAAGACCACCTGTGCTCCTAGTTCCTTCACCTTCTTTCCAAGGTCTTCAAAGTCTCTGCAGATAGCTGCAAGGTCCTTTTTTGCAGGGTAATTTCTTCCTACATGTATTGGTAGGAATGTGTGGTGTTTTGTAGGACTGAAGAGTCTTGACAGCCTATCAGACACATCTGCATATAAAGGTGAAAGCCCTCACTGACGGACTGACTGACTTGAATGACTAGCCACTAATTTACTAACTTCCCAATGTCATACAAGCATGAAATTTGGCAGGAGCATTCTTTAGGTCCTAAATAGGAGAAGTAAAGGGGTCACAACACGAAAATTCAATGCTAAGTGCAAAAGTATTGGCACCCCTGTGCAATGTACCAAATCTAATTCTCTAACTTCCCAATATTATACAAACATTAAATTTGGGATGATCATTCTTTAGGTCCTTAATACAAAAATTAAAGGGGTCACAACTCGATTATTCAATGCTAAGTGCAAAAGTATTAGTACCCCTATGTAATGTAACTTCTTGGTGTCATACAAACATGAAATTTGGCACGACCATTCTTCAAGTCTTAAAAAGGGAAAAGTAAGGAGGTTACAACTTAAAAATTCAATGTTAAGTGCAAAAGTATTGGCACACCTATGTAGTGTACCTAATCTAATTCTCTAACTTCCTGGTGTCATGCAAACATGAAATTTGGCAGAACCATTCTTTAGGTCCTTAATAGGAAAAGTAGAGTGGTCACAATTCGATTATTCAATGCTAAGTGCAAAAGTAAGTGCACCCCTGTGTAATTAACTCCTCGGTGTCGTACAAGTGTGAAATTTGGCACGAGCATTCTTTAGGTCCTAAATGAGGAGGGTGGGAGGGGTGGCACATTCTGCAGAGGGACATCCGTACATGCAGTTTGAGAAGAATCTAACGCTCCTCTATGTGTATACATATTTTATTCCTCAGTTACTCTAAAGTAACCTTCACTTCATAACATTTTCTGCGCAAACAACGTGTAAACACCTGTATCAAATTAACTCGGGTGGGGCTGGGTATATCAGCTAGTCTTTGATATGTGCACTTGGAAGACAGCACACGTCTTGTGAGGTGTCAGGTCTGCAGACAGCGGCCTCTGTTCCTCTCGATAGGGAATCCCCCACAACCACTATTCTCCTTTTTCTTCTTCACAACAGCAATTTTTCTCCATTCAAGAGGACTCTGTGTGCTGACTACACAGTTCTTTGTTGGTAGAGTCATTTCTTGCTGTACTTCTTTTTCCTCTGCTCTGTTCTTTGTGGGTAGAGTCATTGCTTGCTCTACCTCTTTCTGCTTCTGCTCAAGGACCTGGTACTGGTTCCCGAGCAGTATGGATGCTGGCTGACTCCTGATCCTCCTGCTTCTTTGAGTCACATGCTTCAATTCCTCTGCTTCTGCAGGTACACTGGGCATTTCTTTTCCTTCAACATTTTGAAGACTTTCTTCTGCTCTGTCAAGAAAATCCTCTTCACCTTCTTTAATCAGCTTCAATGTGGCTATTCTCTCCTGAAGACTTTGCACCTTTTCCTCCAGTAGAGACACAAGCTTGCATTTCTGCAGGTGAAGTTTGGCCTTCCTCTGGTAGGTCATTTTTATAGCATAAATATTATATAAACTGGGGTTTAATATGCACTTATGAAATAGACAGGTACTTTATAGACCAATCTAGTATATGTATAAATGCACATCTACTCATTAGATCTAAAAAACGGATGTTGCTAAGAAAAAGAGAGGGAACAAAATAACTTTTTAAAAAGTCTTTCAGTGCATTATAGGATACATTAAATGATAAGATATTGAAAACTACAACTCATCCTGCAAAAAACAATTCCTCAAACGGGTATATCGATGGAAAAATAAAAGTTATAATTTTTTGAACGCAAGGAGGAGAAAGGAAAAAAAAACAAAATTGCCCTTGTCCTCAAGGGGTTGAATAATCACTCCTACCAACATCCCAGAACAAAATGTCTCAAAAGACTGAAAGGAGCAGATATAGGACCAGCAATTTTTGAAGAAATTATCCCTTACTAGAATCCTTCACTGTGTAACTGCTTATTCATTCATGTTGACACTGTTCCTCATTTCACTGAGGGAACATCTGGCAAATATCACTTCAGGCTGTATAGGATAGCAATATGAGTTAGTCTGATTTTAGGGCCACTCCATCCTTTATACGATCCATTTCATCCTTAAATGGTGCACTCGCCCTGACAAGAGCAACCCAATAGTATCTGGCCCTATAAACCCCTGTTGGGCCCTACAATTGACAAAAGTCAAATTTAGAAGAGCAAACTATTTTATTAAGCATTCCGAAATCGTTTTATACACTACTCGATTTATTTTGTTGTATTAAGAAGTTTCTAAGGAGCCACAAAGTGTTTCTGCAACTGATGGTTGTGGATTACTCAGAGGAAAAACCCTGTCAGAAAACTTATAAAGAAGCAAGGTGCATGAGGGAATGACAAGGTGTATGCCATCCTACACACGTATGGCATCCTCATAAAGGGCAATTGTTGGCAAATCTTTTTATGGCCACTTTTTGACCTCATTCAGGGTCCCTTGAACCCCATTACATGAGATTAAATTATTTCTTGAGCATAGTGTACTATTTGAACACATATATCTTGAACTCCCACAAAGCATGCCCCTTATGTTTAGTTAACTGATCATCGGCGTGTTTCCTGGGTCACATAGTAACAGCGCAAGCTGCATAGTTGAATTACTGCAACATATCTTGGCACTAATCACCTCATGTCTCACGACACTCATAAGTGTTACACGGCACGGAATGGTGATACCCGTACAATCACTCCTACCATAGCCGTACCTGTGATGTCACAGCATTCTCAATGTGCCTCTGTCATGGTTGGGGTTTTATTCATCATGCTCGGATCTGAAGGGTCACCATGGAGACCGAATACACAATGCATATTCCGAAGTGTGTACATATCTTTTCAGTCAAATTGTTGCTACCTGTAATGTTATAACTTCAAATATAAATTAATCAAGAGATGTATTATAAATATAAACTGCCCAAATGTAAAAGTATGAAAGTGTGATCACTACAGTAACTGTTAATAGTCCAAAACGTAGGTATTATATGACAACATCAGTTACTCATCGTACATAATCTAATCAGAAATACATGCCTCCACTAACAAAACTGGGGTCATTCACTTTAGAAAAAAAAACGTCTGAGGGGCGACCTAATAACTATGTATAATATATCAGGGAACAATACAGATCTCTCCCATCATCTATTTATACACAAGACTGTAACAAGGGGGCGCTCTAAAACACCTGAACCTGCACAAATCCTCAAACAAAGGGGTATTAAAAGGGTTGTACCGAGATCTAGTATTTATCCCTTGCCCACACCAGAGGGGATTACTTGATGATCGGTGGAGGTCCAACGAATCCTAAGAACGGGGGCTCCTGAAAGCTATCACATGAATGGAGTAGAGGTGGCACAATCACTTTGCCACATCGTTCATTTACATGACACCACCATAGATTGTCAAGCACTCAGCAATTTCCAGCTCTGTCTTTGAAATGAATGGAGTGTCCTCCAATCCATTTTGGAAGGCCTATCTTGACTCCCGTTTTTAGGATCAGTTGGTGTCCAAGCGATTGGACCCTCACCAATCATACCCTGTTTCCCCGAAAATAAGACAGTGTCTTATATAATTTTTGCTCCCAAATATGCGCTACGTCTTATTTTCAGGGGGTGTCTTATTTTTCAATGAAAAAGAATTCACATTTATTGTTTAACAAAAAAATGAACATTTATTATATACCTCACAGTACCGTAGTTGTCACCACAAACCACTATAGCTAGATAAACTGTAAAAACAAAGCAAAAATTACTCAATGACCGTCATGTCATCATTTTCTGGCACATCATCATAAACATCTGAACCCGGAATCTCCTGCTGAATTTCTTGACACTCCATTACTTGTAAAATCTCTCATGCCTAGCAACTGCAGTGTCTTTAAACGAGCACTTGTCAAGGTAGCCTGCTCGTGGTGCATTTGCAATGCAACTGTCAGTGATTTTCTCCCATGAATTCTTCACCCAAGTAACGACCTCTCAAATCTGTCTGTGGCCGCTAATCCCTCAATTGGCCAGCTTTGTGGGCGAAATATCTCAGAAATCTCATCCACATGGGACAGCGAATCTGTCATGGCAAAGCTGTGAGAAGCCAGCGTTGTGGTGCGGATTCACTGGCCACAGAAAAGCGTGCAGCCAGGTTGCTTCAAAACCCACGGCTAAGTGCCGTGGGTTTTGAAGCAGCGCTTTCCCAGCGGAAATCTCGCGGTTTATCGCTGTGGCCAAACCGCGAGATTTCTGCTGGAAATACGCTCTGTGAGAACCCAGCCTTAAGAATCACACACAGGTTGCCTGACACACAGAGCCATAAAAAAATAAGGGCTATAAAGTAACGTACCTGTCTGCAGACTTTAATTACCGGTACTGTATCACCGACAGAAGGTTCTGTACCACTTGTAATCAGGGATGGTATTGCTGCTTCCGGCCACCAGGGGGAGCTCATCACAGCAGAAGTGTACAGCAGAAACAGAATGTACAGTATGGCATTTTCTGGCCAGCAGGGGGAGCTCAGGACAGCACATTCGTACAGCACAGCAGGGACAGGATAACGGCGGCAGGAGAAGGGGTAACGGCAGACTGTCTGCAGATCTACCGATACATCTGGCGATAGGAGACAATGGGGATGTCAGCAGGGGACGGGCCTCTTGACATGCCTGCACATTTACAAGCGATGGTCGCGGAAGGGAACATCGGGATTGGTGGCAGGTGACTGACTGACTCTAAAAAGAATCACAGCTGCATGCTCTGGTGTTCTGTTTGGCAGGCATGCTTACATACAAACACACTTTACTATGCCTTACTTTCGGGGGGGGGGGTGCCTTATATTTGGGACTTCTGCAAATGTCTTACTATGTCTTACTTTCAGGGGGTGCCCTATTTTCGGGGAAACACGGTAGTTATCCGTGAGATGGGGAATAACATTAAATCTTTGTACAACGCCTTTTAAAGCGTCACAGCTCTTTAACTATGACAAGTAATACATCTCTTTGTACGGTTGCAGTGTAACTTTTTTCAACCACACCTTCATCTCTCCTGATCTCGGAGATTGGACTCTTTGAGGGGGAAGAGAAGGAAACCTTTGTGCCTCATCATTCCATCATTGTGAATAAGAGTCTAAACAATAACTCAAGCTTCACTTTACTATTTCAAGTCTTAAATCTTTGTTCTCTTTGCAGGTTATCTTTCGTTATGCACTTGCAATATTTAAATACAACGAAGAAGAGATTTTAAAACTGACTGAAGAAACCGAAATCTACCAGTACCTTTCGTTTTTCACTAAGACCATTTGTGATGGCAGGTAAATAATTACACTGGACAATTACTACTTGTATTGTAACTTCTATCAGAGCATTATTAGGGTAGCTTTGTGACTCTGATTTTGAAAATGGCATTGGTTTTGCTAGATTGGCTTTAATTTTTTTTAGACCATTATTACACTGTTTCCCTGGAAATAAGACATAGCACAATTTTCCAGACTTTTTGAGGATGCAAAATGATTTTTCAGGCTTTTTGAGGATGCTTAAATTATATAAGCCCTACTCCAAAATTAAGCCCTGCTAACAGTTAATTAAAAAGTCAATTCAAATAGTGTCCAGGCAGCTATACGTGGAAAAAAGTTAAACCTTTTTGAACAAAAATTAATATAAGACACTGTCTTATTTTTGGGGAAACACGGTACTCCATTCAAAAATGCAAAAAGTACCAATATATTGGTCAGGCAAAATCGGGGGTGGGTTGGCTGGCTGATTTTAGCCTGTAAGGTAAGCAGACAGCACTGGCCCATGAGTAGTGGCCCACTCTACTCGAACGGCCCATTCAGACGGGTGATGTATAGATTTTTTTCCCCCCATCCAAGTGCACTCGGACCGGTTATATCCAATTAGGCTATTCACTAAGTCAGCACGTTCTATTCACCCTTTCTACCTGCGCATATCGGACAGTGAGAAGACAAACCAAACCCTGCTGCATACTTCAGCAGCTACAGGCCGTTTTTCGTTCTGGCTTGAGTTTGGTTCAGTTTAATCAGATTTGCGTTGCTTTAGATAACAAGCTGTTGGGTCTCATTGAAGTCAATGGGATCATTATTAGAGATGAGCGAGCATACTCGCTAAGGACAATTGCTCAATTGAGCATTGTCCTTAGCGAGTATCTCCCCGCTCAGGATAAAAGGTTCGGCTGCTGGCACAGGTGACAGGTGAGTTGCGGCAGTCAGCAGGGGGGAACGACGGGGGGAGAGAGAGATCTCCCCTCCGTTCCTCCCCGCTCTCCCCCGCAGCTCCCCGGCAGCCAAATCTTTGCGCCCGAGCGGGCAGGTACTCGCTAAGGGCAATGCTCGATCAAGCAATTGCCCTTAGCAAGTATACTCGCTCATCTCTAATCATTATACAGTATACTTTCATTATGATCTGTTAAAAACGAATTCATCATGGATCTGTGAGAAGCAAAAGCTCTAACACCAGTGTGAGCACAGCCTTATGCTGATTTCAGCATGTAATTTAGTGCATCAGTTTTGGCAATAGCTGGTCCTAAAATAGTATGTCACTATTATAATAAATGTAGGAAGAAATTGTAAAACACCAAAGTTTAAAGTGCCCAATATAGTTTTTTATAGTTTTACAACTCAATACTGGCTTCACAGATGAGACTTTTAAAGGAAACCTCCAATAAAAATACTTTACAAAACAATGTTACTAAGTCCAAAACTGTTTTCATAGAGGCCACTAGAGCAATCACAAGGTTGACATTTCCTCTTTTCTATAGCTAAGGGTGCTTTTACACTGAACAATTCTCTTTTGCATGAGCGAAGAAGCCAGTGATGTCATCAGTAGCTCGCCTGCTCTTGTGCAGTCTGTGTAGACAGGCAGAGTCATTGTTGACTCCTTCAACAAGAGTCTTTCAGTATCGTTCAGTGTTTCAGATTTGCTATGTGAAATGCTGAACGAGCCAACGAAGATTTTTATGCCTGCGTAAAATGAACGATTAGCGAGAAGTGTCTGATTCTCATTCATTGTTCAGCCGCTGGCTCACATTTAAACTGTACAATTATCGTTCACTTTCACTCATTTGAATGATAATTGTTCCATCTGAAAGCACCCTTTGTCAGCTTTACTCTATAGTCTGGGTAAGGTTGTGCAGAGTCACCTCATTATTATTATTAGTGTGTGAGCGATTTAATGACAGCAGTACTGTACTGTAGAAGTCCTAAGTATGGCAGACCAACACTATACAAGTATATGCACTCAGGTAAGGTTTTGCATACATTTACTAATGTCGCACCCTGGTCATTAGGAGAGGGGATTTCTGGACACAGAAATCTATATTTCTCTTTCAATTGACTACCAGGGCTTCCAGCGATCAGCTGTAATCTTTTTGAGTTGGAATCCATCAACAAATGTTCAGTCTCCCTGCAGCGCCTCCTCTGAAGGGCTGATGGCACACGTTTGTACACACCACCAACACACAATAAATAAATTAAATTATTTATAATATATAATGTATGTGTTGGTGTGTATAAACGTGTAGCAATCCATATTGCCCCCTCCAATATCACCCCAGTAATAAAGATGACATTTGAAGGGAGTCTGTCACTTTTAGCCAGATGAGCTAGGCTGAAAATAGTTGCCCCACTGAGTCCGGAGATGTGAGTGTTATATTTACTTTCCCTGTCATTCCCCTGGTGTCCGTGTTGTAAGCCAATGCTCAATGCATTGAGTGGCGTGCTAAGTAGTCCGCCTGTTCTAATTTTAAAATGGGCGGACTACGTATTGAGCGGTGGCTTCCAGCACTGACACTGGCCGAATGACATCCCCGGACTGAGTGGGTCACCTACTTTCAGCCCGTAAGCTTAGCTCATAGGGCTAAAGGTAGGTGACAGTCTCTTTTAATATAGTAAATGTTTCTTACTGGAGTGATATTGGAGGGGAAATATAGTTTTTTTTGTTTGTTTGTTTAGTTTCAAAAGCTTTTATTTAATTTTTATATAGCTTTATACATTGATAAGCTGGATAATCCCCCTCGCAGGGGGATCTTCAAAAATAACAGTCATATAACTGCCTGCATTTGTAAAACAACCCTTCAAACCAATTAACATGAAACGTAACAATAGGTTTTCCACTCATTATTATGGTGGAACTGTTATAAGTTAACATTCCCGATAGCGCCGTCTGATGTGTCTTAAGGAAATTTCTTCTATGATGTCATAAGTCCTGGCATATTTGGGATAAAAGTATGGCTTTTTTTCATGTATTTTTCATTGCGTAACCCATGCCAGTTACGATAATCTTTCTTTAAACTGCTTTAAGCAAGATGTGTATTCTAACTTCACCTTCTCAGGAAATTAATGAATATTGCATTTAATGACATGAATCCTTTCCCGATGAAGCTTGTGAGGAATCGCCGTGCTGTACATATGGAGAAATTCAAAGTAGAACTTGTTGAACTAGAAAATCTAAAACGGGAGTATATGAAGAGTAAACAGGACCTCCGCAGTCCAGGCAATGACATGGGAGTTAGTGACGACGACGAAGATACATGAACATGTGCGTTGCTCCCGGAAGCATTCCTTTGGTGCTGTGTGTCAATCTGCTGAACCACTTCATGAATCATCCTGTTAAAGATCGCTTTATAGCAAGCTTGTTTTGTATTTGAAATCTGTTTTATTGAAGGTTTTCAGAAAAAGCATTAAATGCAAACACAATAGCATGAACAAATACAAAATAAGTCAGCAAAGATCTACCCTTTTATAGAAGGTATACAAAGATTCTGAGCTGTCAAACTGTCCGCCTGAAGGTTCCCCATGACTTAAATGCAAAGAGCAAAGGCTTCTTAGGATAGGGGATAACTTGTTTGGTTGGTGGGGGTCTCCACACTGAGACCCCTGCCAATCTTAAGATTGGGGGTCCCATGTTCCTTGTTGTCGTTACTGCACCCCCCTGCAGTGAGGAGGGGACTGAATAAAGATGTTCACACAGATGCACTAGCGCTCCATTCACTTTCAGTGGGACTTCAGAGATACCCAAGAAGCACCTGTTTGGGTATTTCCGTCAGCCCCACTGGAATGGGGCTGATGGAAGTGAAATGTAGCACTGACCATGCATGCTTGCTCAGCCTGCGCTCCCGTCATGCTGATGTCACTGTGGGAGAAGAAACAACCCCTGCAGTTGCAGGCAACACGGAAGTCCCACTTGGGAGATCAGTGGAGGTCTCGGTCGTGAGAAATCTTGAAATCTTGGGACTACACCTTTAATTCTATTTTGGGGATATGAAAAGAAAACAGAAATGTCACCATTGTTTTTTGGATTTTGTTTTTATGATGTTCATTCTGCAATAAAATTTAAAAAAAACATGATGACCTTATTCTCTGGATCTGCAGCATTTTTGTGTTATGACTTTTGCTCAAAAACACTTAAAAAAATAAAATTAAATAGTTTCCCTGTAGCCACATTATAATAGAGCCACCATAAACTGTCTGCCAAAGTATACCCTGCCGTCCCCTCAGCTGAAGGCCTGGTCCTCGGTTGCTGCACATGGATTTTTTACCTTTTCCTTTGCATTTTTATGGCATGTTCTTCGCCCTCAACAGAGACAAACCCCAAAAGTGTGGTAGCTGAATTGCTAGAGCTGATGCTTTGTGGTCCTAGGGCATGTTCCACCTAGAGTTGCAGGTTCAACTATGACGAAGAGCAACCTCCATCTGTAGTATGTCCATTCTCAAATGTATCAATAAGGGAAAATTCACTATACTGCGGCATTCCATCCCAGGGCTCCATCTGAATCACCAAAGACTATTTCTAGACAGAACCTCCAACAGAACTGTAGATATTAAAGAGTTATTTTTGGTGGATAGAGTATTTTAGTCAACTACAGAATTCTGTTTTCAAGAAGTAAATGGAAAACCTAAAGTGGAGACAATTTTGGACTCTATTTAACTAATTGAAATCTATGTTTCCAGCGAGAGTTCTGTCGGAATCTTGTTTTTGGTGATTCACACAGCAGATAGTAAAATGGAGTGTGATCCCACATTTATATGGGGCGCAGTCAGACTCTGTGCCTAGGGCACCTTCACCTGTAAATCCAGCCATGCAACAATGCCGGGGTAAACCTACACCTCCATAAAAAGGTGTATGTGCAGATTTAAAGCCCCTAACTGACCACCATACGAAGGTATATTGACGGTCACTAAGGGCTTAAAGCATGTGAGATTGTGCAAACTTGCTGTTGAGCCTCTGCAGCTGAGTATTCAGGTCTATCCCTCAGAAATCCAGGAAAACAAGATATCCCAGATTAGCTAGGAATACGAGAAAAATATCAGGAAGGACAGATATATTGCGAGCTAGTGGAGCAGACTGACTGAGCAATGATTGAAAGTCAGTAAATCATGTAGGATAGGGGAGGTAGAAAAAAGGCAATTTATAAGAGTGCAATTGTTTGTATGCCAACTAGGATAGCTGACTGTCACTGGTTTGTGCTTGTAGAGTTTGGATGGGGGTACGGAAGATTCAGCCGTAATGTGCCTAATGTCCCAAAGCAGAAAATGGGAAGCATTCATTCCTGTATAGAACGCAGAATTGTAGAACAAGCTTGTAAGTGGGCCAGGCCTATGAAATACAGGCTGTTTCCTGATAATGCAGGTCGAAGGCTGTACAATGGGGGGTTTCGAGAATGAAATTGTAGAGGAGTGAGATCTGTGAGCAGGGCTAACCAAAGAAGGAAGAGTAATGGAGTTGAGAGAGACTCTAGAATAGGTGTGTCAGACTCCCTTCCACCGAGAGTCACAGCAGCTTTATGGATGCTTTTCAAAGGGCTAATTATTGTAAGACTGTATAGTGTAGCTTGTTCGCAAGAGCGTATTTGCATAGCTTATTATGCGTTCAATTTTTGCGCATGTAATACGCAGTAAATAGAACTAATTGAGTTCAATGGGTTCGTTCACACGAGCGTATTTTTTTTCATACGATGTGCAATTTGCGTGAAAAATACGCAGCATGACCTATTTTAGTACATATCTGGCACTGCAATAGACCATTAAAATGAATGAGTTTGTGCAAATGTGCAGTGACTATGCAGGAAAGGGGTGCATTCCACACCCCTGAGAATGGGAATAAAACAAGTTGTAAGTTACCTTGTTAGATTATGGTGTTTGTCAATCTTTCCTGGACAATTTAGACATTTTTTAACAAACTGATTAGGAAATCAAATATTGTTTTTAAAAATGAATTATAATAGCAACATTTTTTATGTAGATTGTTACAATCCTAACAGGGCAGTCCTCAAGGCACCCCAACAGGTCATGTTTTCAGGATATCCTATAGTAAGAACACCTGTGACAATGTCTGAGGCACCGACAATAATTACATCACCTGTGCAACACCGAGGAAATCCTGAAAACATGACCTGTTGGGGTCCCTGAGGACTGGAGTCGGGAAACACTGTAATAGGGTCATGTAGCTACTGAATGATAATGTACAAAGAATGTACTGTAGGGCAGATCTACAACCTTTGTCAAAAAAGGTTGTCGTTTTGCTGCAAAACTCGGCATGCAGTTCCATCTCAGGCAGAGCGGTAAATGATGAGAGTTGTGGTGATTAGATGAACGGTCTTGTCACCGGAGACCCTAAAAGTGGTTCCCCCCTTGGCCTATAAAAGGATCTCGGAGCCTCTGTGTGTAATGACCTCTTCTTTCACTTGTGTAGAGCTTGTTGACCACTAGACGCCTCTACGACGCAGAGAAAAGATTTCACCCCGCTACCAGAGTCTGAAAGGGGCGCATTATTGGGATGTGAGAAACCAGGTGGTTATCAATATCAAATTTAAACGAGCAGCACAAAGCAGGAATCCTTAAGCAGGCTTCATAATATCCAATAATTACAGCGGCTCTACGTTAGAAGCCTGTGCTCCAGGGAGTTCCTGCGCAGCGGTCCCCATGTTGCCGGTAGAGCTCTCCACGCATGTGCGGTACAGTCCTCCATATTGGCACGTTATGAGGGGAAACTCCTCCTGTATAGCGTAGAACCACTCTAGCAATGACATCAGAGAGGAATCACAAGCCCATTGGCTACCCGTGTCAGGGAGCACTGCGCATATGTCCGATGGCTTAACCCTGGTGCTACATTTAGGGCAGTCTGTGCACAGCATAGATCACGGGACCTAGCACGTCTAAACACATAATTAAATGGTTGTAGAGCTCACACGCATCTCAAACCATAAGCATACATAATTGCACCAGGTAGATGTATATATTTTTATGTTACCTACTTATGGTGATCACAGTCTTGTCATTCATATGGGCTAAAAAATAAAAATAATGCCTACCTGTGGGTACTAAAAATGCTCACAAATGGGCTCTTGATCAATGCAGGCCATTCAAGGGACCTTAATAGGTCATATATCTAGGTTGTCTTAGTTACAACCAAAATAGAAATAATGGCCCCAAATATATCGGTGTACCACACAGTGTGGATAAATAATAAGAATCTTTAATAATATTTATTTGTATAGCGCCAACATATTCCGCAGCGCTTACATAGAGAGGGGGAAGACAGACAAAAGTACAAAAATTTACAGAACCACGGTTACATAGTAATCAGTTGATGGAAACAATAGGGGTGAGGGTCCTGCTCCAACTAGCTTACATACTACAAGTAATGGGGTGATACAGAAGGTCTTTTCTCACTGTGGAGACGTTAAAAACGCTTATTGTCGCCCTCATCCACTCCCGGCTCGATTACTGCAACTCGTTGCTGATCGGCCTCCCCTGCACCAGACTCTACCCTCTCGAGTCCATCCTGAATGCGGCAGCCAGGCTCATCTTCCTGTCCAGCCGCTACTCGGACGCCTCTGCCCTGTGCCGGTCACTGCACTGGATGCCTGTCAAATACAGAATTCAATTTAAACTCGCTACCTTCATCCACAAAGCCCTCCACAGTGCAGCGCCCCCCTATATCGCCTCCCTCATCTCAATCCATCAACCAGCCCGGGCTCTCCGCTCTGCTAATGAAACCAGACTGAGTGCCCCTTTCATTCGAACTTCTCATTCCCGCCTCCAAGACTTCTCCAGAGCAGCACCTGTCCTCTGGAACGCACTACCAAAGGCTACCCGAGCAATCCAGGACTCGCAGAACTTCAGGCGTGCTCTAAAAACGCACCTCTTCAGGGAGGCATACCGCATTCCCTAAACAAACCTCTCTGTACTCCGCCTGATAACATGCTCCCTGACCTACTGACTGCAATCCCTGCTAGCCATCATAAACCGCTCCTGCAGTCACACCGATTCTGCCGTCACACGGCTAAATGTCTGACCATTGTCTATGTGTATAACATCGCTCACACTTCGCCATACCGTGCACATCTCCAGACCCTTTACCCTCTGTATCACCCCATTACTTGTAGTATGTAAGCTCGTTGGAGCAGGACCCTCACCCCTATTGTTTCCATCAACTGATTACTATATGTAACTGTGGTTCTGTAATGTTTGTATTTTGTCTTTCTGTATTCCCCCTGTCTATGTAAGCGCTGCGGAATATGTTGGCGCTATACAAATAAAGTTTATTATTATTATTATTATTACTATTATAGAAGGTAAAGGGGCTGGAGATGTGCACGGTATGGTGAGGTGGAGAGTGAGGGAAGCTATACACAAGCATACACAGACATTTGGCCGTGTGACGGCAGAATCGGTATGACTGCAAGGTTCAGTTGATGGTGGCTGGCAAGGATTGCAGTCAGTAGGTCAGGGAGCATGTTATCAGGTGGCGTACAGAGGGGTTTGTTTAGGGTATGCGGTAAGCCTCCCTGAAGAGGTGCGTTTTTAGAGCACGCCTGAAGTTTTTCGAGTCCTTGATTGCAAGGGGATCCTTTGGTAGTGCGTTCCAGAGGACCGGTGCTGCTCTGGAGAAGTCTTGGAGGTGGGAATGCGAAGTTCGAGGGGCGTGCAGTCTAGTTTTGTTAGCAGAGCGGAGAGTTCGGGCTGGGTGATGGATTGAGATGAGGGAGGCAATATAGGGGGGGCGCTGCGCTGTGGAGGGCTTTGTGGATGAAGGTAGCGAGTTTAAATTGAATTCTGAATTTAACAGGCAGCCAGTGCAGTGACTGGCACAGGGCAGAGGCGTCCGAGTAGCGGCTGGACAGGAAGATGAGGCTGGCTGCCGCATTCAGGATGGATTGGAGAGGGTAGAGTCTGGTGCAGGGGAGGCTGATCAGCAATGAGTTGCAATAATCGAGCCGAGAGTGAATGAGGGCAACAATAAGCGTTTTTAGCGTGTCTGCAGTGAGAAAAGAGCAAATTCTTGCGATGTTCTTGAGGTGCAGCTGACATGTTCGGGCAAGAGATTGGATGTAGGAGGTAAAGGAGAGATCGGAGTCAAATATGACCCCAAGGCAGCGGGGGTGCTGTCAGGGAGTTATCGTGGGGCCACACACTGAGCTGGAGATGTCAGGATGAGGTCGGTTAGTGGAGGGTGGAAATAACAAGTCAGTTTTAGAGAGGTTAAGTTTTAGGTAGAGAGAACATAGTGTTAGAGACCGCAGACAGACAGTCGGTGATGTTTTGGAGGAAAAGTGCAGAGATGTCATGAGAAGAGGTATATAGGTGTGTGTTATCAGCGTAGAGGTAGTATTAGAGGCCAAAACTCCTGATGGTCTGTCTGATAGGGGCTGTGTAAATGGAGAAAAGGAGGAGTCCGAGGACCGAGCCCTGGGGGAACCCAAGGGGAAGGGGAGGTAGAGCCAGCAAAGGAGACGCTGAATGAGTGGTCAGATAGGTAGGAGGAAAACCAGGAGAGAGCAGTGTCCTTTAGGCGAAAGGAGCTAAGCATACTGAGGAGGAGTTTGTGGTCAACAGTGTTGAATGCTGCGGAGAGGTCGAGGAGAATCAGTAGAGAGTAATCGCCCCGCGATTTGACTGTCAGGAGGTCGTTTGATACCCTTGTAAGGGCAGTTTCTGTTGAGTGTTGAGGTCGGAAGCCTGACTGTAGAGGGTCTAGGAGAAAGTTCGCTGATAGATAGCTTATAAGGCGGGAGCAAACTAGGCGTTCTAGTAGTTTGGAGATGAAGGGAGGTTAGAGTTGGCAGCGTCAGTCGCGTCAAGAGTTGGCTTCTTTAGCAGTGGGAATATGATGGCGTGTTTGAAAGAAGAAGGAAAGATGCCAGAGGTCAGAGAGAGGTTGAATATAGTGGTGAGATGAGAGATGACCACTGGGGAGAGGGATCGGAGGAGGTGTAATCCACGAATCACACAATGAAAAAATTCATGTGAAATTAAATTAATCTTTATTGAAAAAAGATAATTGAATACATGATCAATTGCTACTGCATCAGTGTGTCAGCCATATCATCCCACCACGAAAAGAATATAAACCATTTGGGCAATGACCAAAAATCAGCACCGCACCAAAAAAGAATCCATCAGTTATATTCCTAATTTGAAAAGTATGCTCCATCAGCGAATGCCTCCTCTTGGCCATCTGAACAGGGAAAGAAAAAAAAAACCCACAATAAATATCTAACAACAGAAATATAAAAACAACACGTAAAGTGATACAGTTAGAGATGAGCGAGCTTACATGGTAAGGCGATATATTCAAGAGAGCATCGCCTTTTTCAAGTACCTGCTGGCTTGTCCCTGAAGATTCGGGGGGGCTGCAGGGGTCGGGGCGGTGCGGGGCAGCAAGGGGGAGCGGAGAGGAGAGTGAGAGAGATCCCTCTCTCTCCCGATCCCCTTTGCAAACCCCCGCCCCCCCCCCCCCCCCGAATCTTCAGGGATGAGCCAGCAGGTACTCGAAAAAGGCGATGCTCTCTCCAGTATATCGCCTTACCGAGTATGCTCGCTCATCTCTAGATACAGTACATAATTTAAAACAATAAGACATGTATGTGTTAAAAGAATGGTACCGGGTTATATTCGATGTTAAGACCCCTAGGCTGGAGGGTATCCAGCTTAAAGATCCACATCAGTTCTAAATATTTCAGTCTACCTTTCCTATCTCCACCGTGAAGGGATCTCGGAACTCCATCGATGACTCGAAAATGAAGTTGACTGATTGGGTGGCCTGCTTACAAAAGTGCCTGGCGACAGGTACATCCATATCACCAGTTTGGATCATGCTCTTGTGCTTGGAAATACGTTTCCTAACTTCATTAATAGTCTCACCTATGTACAGCAAGCCACATGGACAGCTGATCATATAGACAACATGAAATTATGAGCACATAAACCTTCCACGTATATTAAATTTTTGACCCGTGCTAGGATGCGAGAATGAATCACCCTTAATAAGGTTGCTGCAACTCGCGCAACCCATACATGGATAGCAGCCCTTCTGTTTAGCCAAGATGAATGTGTGACTCAGGTCCCCATGGGTAACATTTCCGTTAGTGTGAACCACCTTATTCCTAATGTTAGAGCTCCAAAGACAGCACATCATCGAAGGAGAATTAAAATCCTTTACAACAGGGTGACGTGTGCAACAAAGACCAATGTTTTCTCACAATGCATGACAATTGACCACTAAGGTACTCTTGCTGCGCAGTCGAACGCCCCTTGAGGTGAAGCCCTCATGGGTGTTGGACTGCACAGCACTACCACCAGCGTTATCAGGAGTATTGGCAAAATGTACCCGCAAGGTCCAAAGCAAACCAGTTAGTAGTAAGAACAGGCAAAACAATAAGCCCCATGAAAGGACATTCACTTGCCATTCCAGTCAGATTTAGAAGAGATGTTCAGAACAATGGAGTTATTACGTATTGGTGCTGGTTCCTCAGGCAAGTCCCGGATC
This sequence comes from Eleutherodactylus coqui, assembly GCF_035609145.1. NCBI lineage: Eukaryota > Metazoa > Chordata > Amphibia > Anura > Eleutherodactylidae > Eleutherodactylus > Eleutherodactylus coqui. The sequence goes on along the minus strand of NC_089843.1, from coordinate 196,180,835 downwards.
TTCTTTGGACATTCAGGCTCCCTTTTCTACTACCTCTTATGCTTTCTGCCTCCCCTTCTTTTCTTGCCCTAACCGGGGATCGATCCCTCCTGGGAAACGGGGGACGTTTCAGGGTACTGTTCGGGTAGAGTATCCTGTGTTGACTCATTTGTCGAATCCGAAACTGTTAATGACCATGGTCATTGGGCGCTCATTCTCCGGCGGCGGTTAAGTCTTTGTCGGTTAAATGTGGGCCCCTTCCTAGAAGGCTGAGGACCATGGGTGCCAGATTGCCAATTGTAGATATGTCCCATTTTATAATCTTCGGCATCGTGATGCCACTTTGCCTTTTTCCTAAGCTCAATCTCCTCTCTGAATTTTTTCAGGGTTGTGTCAAGCTTCTTCATGAATGCCGAAAACATATCCTCTGATAACAAAGAGCATAGATCTTTCTCCAGGTTGTTCATTATCTTCATTTGTTCAGATATTTCTACATGCAAACACTCCAAGTTGAGGAGGATGAGATAAATGGTGTACTTAGAGATACAAATGAATTTGGAGCAAAACTCTGCGTTATTCGGCAACAAAGTTGGCTGTATGTGGGGTCTCAATCCCCTTGGGATGCATCTTGCCGAATAATATTCCTTTAAAGTTATTGCATGTAGACGTAAGGAGATCAATTTCTTACTGCACAGTTCATAGTTGCGTTGAAGAGTATGGCAGCTCGATGTAGCAAGGAAGGAGCCGTCAGACTCGATAACAGATAATATGCGTTGAGCATCTGCCTCAGTGTATGCAAACACAGTGGAATGACCTGGGATTCCTTAATCCAGGTGCAGGGATAAAACAAGACACCCAGAGGGTGCTCGCTGACTGAAGTCCATAGAGATATATATTAAAACAAAAAAATAAATGGCAGCAACACAAACCAAAGTCCAAGTAGTGGGGAAGACTGTGAAGTGCATGCTCAATCAAGGATCCGGACCTCTTCAAATCCTCCACACAAAAGTGTTGGAACCAGTGGATGTGTGAGGGTACACAAGGTGACCGGGCTCAGGACGCCCCCTACAGACCACCAGTAGAGAAGAGCGTCTGACCAGACTGTTATGAGGTGTAATGACCAGTGAATATATGAGGGCACACAAGGTGACCAGGCTCAGGACCCCCCTTTCCTGCTCCTATAATGCAGAATTATCAGAAGCTCTACTGCTGGAACATCACTGTAATGTAAAGAAAGGGACAGTTTGTAGTCTATTGCTAAGAAGTGCCGGGAGTACAAACAGATGTGAAATGTAAAACAGTAGGAAATTCATGTGTCATAGGCTCTGTGTAGCCACAATTTTGGGAAAGACAACCATGTGATGACACTGGCCCTTGAGTCACTGGCATAATTCAAAGCTCCTACAATTAGTAGCATTGGCCTTCTTATGGTTCTGTTATATATTTCGGCTGCATCAGCTTAAGTTTAATTGTTCGTTACTTAGACATGATGCGATGCTCAAAACTTTGTCTACACGAGCGCGTTTGGCGATCCTGCTGGGTCCCGCTTCCAAGGCAGTTCTACAATGAGGTAAAATGTCACCCTATTCCAAACCTTAAGTGGCCTTGCCCAAGCATAAGAGCTTAATATCCCTGCTCCGTGAAACATGCGAACCAGGTACAATGACCCCTAACTGTAATTATAGCCATCATCTCTGTAGCTCCTTCTAAATCGGTGATTGCGGTCACATGATCACTGTTATCAAGTAAAAAAAAAAGTTTAAAAAGTTAGTTTCATCTCCCCTTACGGGTCATATCTGTGAGGGAGGATGAAATTACGTAACTAATTTCCCCGGATTTATCCGCGGAGCCTACCCTGATTTCTGCACACGCGCCTGTAGCCAGTAGATGCCGGCGATCATGTAGAAGTTAAAAAAAAGTTCATGTTTCACCTCCCATCACAGATCCGATCCATGAGGGGAGGTAAACTTACCGAAGACCTCTTGCAATGTCCCCCGACGGGATCTTTATCCACGGACCTTTCCCCAACTTCGGCACATGCACCCGTTGGCAAAATGGAGGACGCAAGACCAGAAGCTGGTGAGGGCCGGGAAACTTAAAATCTCCTTGCTCCTGCCTACTAAAGGTAGCCGATGGCCTGGAGCAGTGACCAAGGACCGCGGTGAGCAGTCCCCGGTCATGTGATCGACATTATCCAATAGATAATGGCGATCACGTAAAAGTTAAAAACAGTTGAACTTCAATGCTCCTTTCTGTTTGGATCCTGTTGTGCAGCCAGACATACGATTAGGGCCACAATGGGTATGTTTCTGAACATGGGACAAATAGGGGTATCTATTTTAGGGTGAAAGTCTTTATTCATATGTATGCTGTACAAAAAAAAACGTTTTTTTTTAAATGACATAATTGCCAAAAAAAATGAAAAACTTAAATTTTTTCCTTCTGCTTTGCTTAGATTCATTCAAAGACTGTAGCGTCAAAATATGCAGGACATCCTTAGATGAATTCGTTAAGGGGTCTAGTTCTCAAAATATGGTCATTTGCGGTGGTTCTTCATCGCTTTGTCGTTTTGGCTGCTCAAGAGCTCTACCAGTGGGCAATGGGGCCTAAATCACCTTCAAGCAAAATGTCTCTTGTGAAAGCCACCGGCTGCTCCTTTCATTTTGGGCCTCGTTGTGCATACAGACATAAGATTAGGGCCACAATGGGTATGTTTCTGAACACAGAACAAACAGGGGTATCTATTTTGGAGTGTAAATCCTCATTTTCATGTGTACTATAGAAAAAAATATATGTATTTAACGCCTTAATGACGCGGCCCTTTTTTTTCCATTTTCGTTTTTTCCTCCCCCCTTTAAAAAAATCGCAACTCCTTTATTTATCCATCGTTGTCGCTGTATGAGGGCTTGTTTTTTGCGGGACGAGTTGTAGTTTTTAAAGGTGCTATTTATAGTACCATATAATTTACTGAAAAACTTTTAAAAAGTTATAAGTGGAGTAAAATGAAAAAAAAAATGACAGTCCGTCATCTTTCGGTGCATCTTGTTTCTACGGCGCACAAACTGCAACAAAAACAACATGATAACTTTATTCTATGGATCGGTACAATTACTACAATACCAAACTTGTATAGTTTTGTTTTACTATATTACTCTTTTTTTTTTCGAAGACATTTAATTTTTTTCAATGATTTTCTGCTGTCATCTTGTGCGCGCGATAACTTTTTTATTTTTCCGTCGACATAGTTCAGTGAGGGCTCATTTTTTGTGGGATGTGCTGTAGTTTCCGATAGTACCAATTTGGAATACATATGACTTTTTGATCACTTTTTATTGCATTTTTTCTGGGAGACAGGGCAACTGAAAAAGCGCATTTCTGGCGTTCTTTATTTTTTTTTCGGACGACATTCACCATGCAGGGTTAATAATGCACTACTTTGATAGATCAGACTTTCATGGATGCGGCGATACCAATTATGTATTTTTATTTTAGGATTTAGATTTTTATTAATAGATATGGCAAAAGGGGGGTGATTTAAAACTTTTATAACTTTTTTTTTTTTTTTACAATTAATAAAAATGTATTGATTTTTTTAACTTTACTTTAAAGCCCCCCTGGGGAATCACAACCAGCAATGCTTTGATCGCTCCTGCAGTATGACGTAATGCTATAGCATTGCGTCATACTGCGATTTGACAGGCAGTCTACCAAGCCACCCCACAGGGATGGCTTGATAGGCAGTCTGCTCATGCAGCCCTGGGTCCTTTCCAAAGGCCCACGGCTGCCATGACACCTGCACGGCTCCCCCGATCTCACCGTGGATTTAAATGCTGCTGTCAGAATCGACAGTGCCATTTAAAGGGTTAATAGCCGCGATTGGCTGAACAGCTGATCGTGGCTATTGCCCGCGGTTGTCAGCTGTAGTAAACAGCTGACGCCCGCGCTGTATGCAGAGAGGTGGCCCGCGACGTAAATGTACGTCCTGGAGCGGGAAGGGGTTAAAATGAAATATTTGGAAAGATATGAATTTTATTTTCCCCCAGTCGTCTCCACGACAGCACCAATTGAGATTGCCTCCTCCTGATAGGACAGGAACAAACTGAGAGGTTAAAAGCTCCCCCCCCCCTTCCCCACTTTCCTCAGTGTCTTCCTGTCCTGCCAGGAGGCAGGATCTCTGAGAGGAGCTGGTGGAGAAACCAGCCAGGATTACTTACAGGCGGATCGGAAGGCAGTGGCTCACCCTGTCCTCCCTTCCCAGCCAGACGACTCCCGGGACGCCACATGGGGTGGTAACCCCCGGGCCAGGTTCCTCCCGCGGCAGCCCATGGGGGGTACAAAGCGGGAGCCTCAGTCCCCCTCGTCCTCCCTGCAGAAGTTACAGCGCGGCGCTCCAGGAAGCCCTCCGACGGCGGGGGGCGGGGCGCCGCGTCACGTGTCCAGCGCGATGACGTCATCGCATCTGCATCAGGAGCGGAGGGGGCGGGGCTTAGCGCAGGAGCGCGACAATTTAAAAAAAAATAGGAACCTGAGAGAAGCCAGAACAAACCAGCACTACAGGTCGCAGGGTGTCTGCAGCACCGGTATAGTAATGAGTGCTCCAGCCCCAGAGACAGCTGAAACCTCAGCCTCAGCGGCCGTAAGTAGCCAGTGCGGCAAAAAATACAATGCAATTATCCAGTGTATTGTGTATGGAAAATTGCATATTTACCCGCAAAAAATACAATGCAAATATCCAGTGTATTGTGTATGGAAAATTGCATATGTACCCGCAAAAATACAATGCAAATATCCAGTGTATTGTGTATGGAAAATTGCATATTTACCCACAAAAAATGCTTTATTTGTCAGGGGAATATAAAAAGACATCACCCCCAGAACAAAACTCAGAAAATGCGCGGATTGCGGGATAAAACTGCCAGCTACGTACCAGAGGCCTCTATGCAAGGCATGCGTAGCTAGGCTAGTTAAAGAGGAATCAGGAGGACGTTAGGAAGCTGGTGAAAGAAGAGGTAGATCAGCCCTAACGTCACAGCTGGCGCCGCCAGCGAAACGCCAGAAAAGGGCGTATGTTCCTGACGAGCCTTCCGACTCAGAGAGTTCCATCGGTCGGAGCAAGAGGAACAGGCGGCCGAGGAGTCCTCAGATTAGGAGGACTACAAAAAATACTTATTCCATCAGGACGACTTAATGGAATTGATTAAGTCAGTCAGGGCTACACTAAAAATGGAAGAGCCCAGAGAACCACGTACCCTACAAGATGAGATATTTGGGGGACTAGGGGAGAGGCGCAAGCATACCTTCCCTGTCCACAAGAATATCACCAAAATAATCCAAAAAGAGTGAAGGACGCCGCACAGTTTAAAAGATCCCATGGATCGCAAAGCTGAGGGCCTTCTAAAGAAATCATGGGAGCCAGCGGCAAACAGACTTAGGCCAGGGATCGCAGCCACTTGTGTGGCGCGAACTCTGGGGGTACGGCTAGAACAGCTACAGCTACACCTAACCAATAAGACGCCGAGGGAACAGATCCTAAATTCCCTTCCGATCCTGCGTATGGCAACAAGTTTCCTAGCGGACGCCGCGGCCGAAACTGTCAAACTCTCGGCGACAGCTACAGCCCGGTCTAACTCAGCCAGAAGAGTGTTATGGCTGAAATCGTGGTCAAAAATAAGCTATGCGCCCCAAAAACCCCGGAAGAAAAGCCACAGAGAGGGAAGACCTTCTTCCGGGCCCCAAGGCAACAGCCAGAGACCTACCGAGGCAGGGGCAAGACAGGCCGCTGGAGTTACCACAAGGGGGGCAGAGGAAGGAATATCCTCTTTTACCCCCACCAGGGGGAGCCAAATCAGAGACCCTGACGCCATCCCCGTAGGGGCAAGGCTGGAGGGCTTTGTGGATCAAGGGGCCACGATTTCCGAAGGCCCATGGATCCCAAAGATCTTACAGCAGGAATACCGGATAGAACTGGTGTCCCTCCCCAGAAGAAAATTCATTATCACGGGAGGCTCCAAACAGTTACACCTACTAAGGCAAACCGTTGGGGACCTGCAACAACTAAATGCAATATCCCCCGTACCGCAAAACGAGGAGACCCAGGGCCATTATTCCAGGCTCTTCCTAGCAAGGAAACCCTGTGGGAAACAGCGGATGATAGTGAACCTGAAACCTCTGAACACCTGCATCAGATACAGAAAATTCAAGATGGAGTCCATCTCCTCAACGATAAAGTTGATTCCCAAAGGAGCCTACAGGGCATCCATCGATTTAAAGGATGCTTATTTCCACGTACCGATCCACGAGGGGTCCCGGAAATACCTAAGGCTCGCAGTGGATATGGGCAAAGGAATAGAGCACCATCAATTCAGATGCCTGCCCTTCGGGATCTCCTCAGCACCCAGAATCTTCACCAAAATTATGGCGGAGGTAGCCGCCTACCTGAGGAAGAAGTCGGTCCAAATAATAGCAGAGTCCAGAGAACTCCTAACGAAAACACCTGAGGATAGTGCTAGAACTTCTCCAATCCTTGGGACGGATCATAAACTGGGAAAAATCCAGCCTAGATCCCGACAAACAGAAAACGTTTCTGGGTATAACGCTCGACTCAGAATCGCAATGCTCCTGCCTAACCGAGGAGAGAATACAAAAAATCCGACTGCTAGTCAAAATCTTTTTATGGAGACAATTATGCACAATTCGGGAAGCCAGGTCTCTCCTGGGAAGCTTGATTTCAGGCATTCCAGGAGTGGCATGGGCCCAGGCTCACACCAGAGCCCTGCAAGCCTCAGTCCTATCCACGTGGGACAAAAAGCGGTCCTCTCTAGGGACAAGAATGTACATTCCAAGCGCGGCGAAAACATGCCTGCGTTGGTGGGCATCCCCAGAGAACCTGCGGAGAGGGGTTCATTGGCCACGAAACCCAGCCACTCGCATCACAACAGATGCAAGCGCCTGGGGATGGGGAGCGCACGTGGGGAACCAGTTCTTTCAGGGCCCATGACCTCAAAGAACAAAAGAACAGTCCTCAAATCACAGGGAACTACAGGCCGTATGGCAGATCCTACAGCAGTTAGGGAACTCGCTACGGGACCAGCATATAAAGATATTGTCAGACAATATCACCGCGGTCGCCCATATGCGACACTAAGGGGGCACAAGATCTCCCGCTCTGCAAAACATTGCACAGAAAAATTTCCACTGGGCAGAGGGCCGGATCCTCTCGATCACGGCAACCCATTTGAAGGGGACGCTAAACCAAAAGCGGCCTTACTCAGCAGGAGGCAAATAGACCCAGGAGAATGGTCTCTCTCCCTGAAAGCATTCAGAATCCTGATCAATCAGTGGGGGACCCCACAATTGGACCTGTTCGCAACCAGGGAAAAATGCCAAAGTAAGCAATTTCTTCTCCCTCCGGCCAGGAGATCGTCCGACAGCAGTAGACGCCCTAGGCCAAGACTGGGGAGAAGGGCTGGTGTACGCCTTCCCCCCTATACCGTTAATCCCCAGAGTCTTATATTTCAGAACCCAGGTATGCACACTAATCCTGGTGACCCCCTTCTGGGCCAAAAGAAGCTGGTTCGGTCTTGTAGCAACTGAGCGTCCAGGACCCAGTCATCTTCCCTACCTGGACAGGTCTTCTATCGCAGGGCCCACTGAGCCATCTGAGCCTAGACAGGCTCCACTTAACAGCATGGCTCTTGAGGAATCCTCACCAAAAGAGAAGGGATTCTCAGAGAGAGGAGTAGAAACGTTAATGTCCAGCAGAAAAAAGACTACCCACCTTATCTACCAGAAAGTTGGAGAAGGGTCTCCTCATGGAGACAGGGAAGGGATCGCGGGGATTCTATCCCGGACATCCCTCTAATCTTAGAGTTCTTGCAGAGGGGCCTAGAGACGGGCCTCTCTCCAAGCACCCTGAAGTTCCAGGTCACAGCCCTTAGCGCCATATGTGACACAAAGTTCTCAGACAACAGATGGGTCAACAGGTTCCTAGCAGCAGCAACTAGATTACGGCCTGGGCCCATAAATCTTTTTCCAGACTGGAACCTTAACTGGGCCCTAGGGGCCATGACAACGGTACCATTCGAGCCGATCGAAGCACTACCCATAAAAATGCTTACTATTAAGACCATTTTCTTAGTAGCCATCACCTCCGCAAGACGGGCTAGCGAGCTGTAGGCCTTGTCCATTCGCCACCCGTTCCTGAAAATCTCGGCCACCGAATTAGTACTTAAAACGGACCCGGCGTTTATGCCAAAAGTAGGATCACATTTTCATAGGTCCCAGGACATAATAATCCCCTCAAATTTTAGTAAACCTAAAAACGAGGAAGAAAAAACCCTCAACTGCCTGGACGTTAGGAGAGCAGTCCTAGGCTACATAGAGGCGACAAGCCACTGGAAGCGGGACGACAACTTGTTCATCCAGTTCAGTGGCCCAAATAAAGGGAGCAAAGCAGCAAAAAGCTCCATAGCCAGGTGGATCCACCTGGCCATCAGAGTCCTATAAGGCCCTCGGGAAGGAAATCCCTTTAGCTCTGAAAGCCCATTCTACAAGGGCAGTAGCATCCTCATGGGCCGAACATAGCTCAGCTTCGGTCGAGCAGATATGCAAAGCCGCAGCCTGGAAGAAACCCCACATGTTTGTTAAACACTATAGGGTAAAAGTGCAGCAGGACGAGGACAGGGCCTTCGGCCGCAAAGTCCTCTCGGCAGCAATCCCACCCTAGGGAAACTTTAGTTGGTACGTCTCAATTGGTGCTGTCGTGGAGACGACTGGGGGAAAAAATGGATTATACCTACCTGATAATCAGGTTTCCAGTAGTCTCCGCGACAGCACCCGTACCTTCCCTCCCTAAATTGATAGAAAAGAAACTATATAATATAAAGAAACATATATATATATATATATATATATATATATATATATATATAATATAATTTTATTAAAAAAAAAAAAAAAAAAAAAAAATTTTAAGTTGAGCTCCTACCCCGGCAATTCGTTAGAATCCACTGAGGAAAGTGGGGAAGGGGGGGGAGCTTTTAACCTCTCAGTTTGTTCCTGTCCTATCAGGAGGAGGCAATCTCAATTGGTGCTGTCGTGGAGACTACTGGAAACCTGATTATCAGGTAGGTATAATCCATTTTTTTTCTCCTTTAAATTGCATTAATTCCTGAAAAAAAACCTGTGGGGTCAAAATACTCCCGACTCAGTGAACACATTAAGGACGAAGTCAGACAAACGAATTTTTCACACATTATTGGAGAGGAAAAAAAAATATTTAAAAAAATGCGCATTGATTGTAGAAAAATCATGTGACCGGGTGCATTTGCACTCACATGTACCATCTTTTGCAGGTGCTAATGTTATTCCTATAAAAAAAAACGCACATGTGACCGCTTTCATTGGAAAGCATTGGTTCTAATAGATGCGATTCGAAAACGCACCTATACATGTGTTTAAAATTTGCTTGTCTGCCCTAAGGGGTGTAGTTTTTAAAATGGGGTCATTTGTGGGGGTATCTATCATTCTTACAACTTTGAGCCTTTGAAATCTTGGCTTGGTGTAGTAAAACAAATGTTCCTCAAAATGTTGATAAGTAATGTTAAATTTGTACGTCTCCTAAATGGTTAAAAAAATCAACAAAGTTTTTCAAATGTGCGTCCAGAATAAAGTAAACAGTTGGAAATATATAGCTTAGCAAAAATTTGTACAGTATGTTTGCACATATTTGAGATATTATAGTTGAAAACGTGAAAAAATAAACTTTTCTCCAAAATTTTCCCAATTTTTTTGCACTTTTAATAAATATACACAAATTCTATTGGTCTATTTTTACTATGTAAATGAAGTACAATATGTGGGGAAAAAACATGTCAGAATCGCTTGGATATGCAAAACCTTTACAGAGTTATTCTATGTCAAAGAGACACATGTCGGATTTCCAGAATTTGGCTTCGTCACTAAGGCGCAAACAGGCTTCGGCACTAAAGGGTTAAAAGGACTAAGCAAATAAACAAAAAAACACAAAAATGCACACTGCTAACTGCAAGGTCGGGTTCATCTGCACTAGAGTCTCCGGTTGGAGGTTCTGTCGCAAATCCAACACTGGAAGAAATAGCGCTGCATGCGGCACTTTTTCTTCTGTCTAAAAGCTGGCCAGCTGAGTGGGAACTGAATGTACTCCATTGTAGTCAATAGGGTCCGCCCAACGCTGTTTGGTTCTTGTGAGAGGGTGAGACAGCCTTCAATATGTGTACATTGTTCTTGTTACTGTAAATAGTCCACTACTGTGTGTTTTATTATTTGTCCACAAGAGGTCGCTGTTCTACAGAAAAGATTTTGGTCAAGCTGTGAGGTGACAGGACCATGGTAGCCTGTGATTGGAGCACCCGTTGCCTGGTTACAGCATGCGCATGGGAGGAGAAAAAATAAAAAGCGTGCGTACACTGTGAGGGGACAGTTGGTTGAGGGAGCCATCTGAGTGGAGCTACGGAAGAGGGAAGGAGGTCGAATCCTGAAGGGACCGGAGCTGCAGCGGATTCAGATTTTGACCAGATGCCCGCTGGATGGGAGAAGACTTGCTGCCGGGGATGTTGCGGAACAACCGGAGCGAGACTGGATATTGTGTGGACAATACTGGATGCCGCTGAGGAAGTGAGTAACGGCTCTCTGCAGTACCGCACACTTTTCTGGAGGAGCCCCTCATCTGTCTAGACTTTTTGGCTGATCATACAGCAGACCGGTCTACGTGCACGCAAGACACCATATTTTGGCGCCAAGTTACTTGGGACTGCGTTTTGGCCTGTAGTTAGACTAGGTAGGGTTATGGACCGTGTCAGGCCACACTTCAGCGGGATCAGCATAGTGGCTGGCAGGCCACATCCAGCCGTCAGTAAGAAGCTTCTGGAGAACATTCACCTGGCTATATAGTCGCTGTTCTTTATACATGTTCCATATTGTATTGGGTCTGGGGGGATAGAGTCAGTGTGGGTAAGTTTGTAAGCTGTTGTGCTTTGTTCCTTAGTAGCGATATTAATAGGTAACAAGGGGCCGGTTTATTTAGGCCTGCCCGTTAGGTAAAAGCATAGTCTATTATAGTGGCGCCCTTTGGGGAGTACACCGGTACACAGCTTACATTCCGTCCTGAGACAGAGCTGTTCGGCCATGTGGATTCCCCTTTCATGCTTCCCAAACGGTGCAGGAAGCTGGAACCCTGAGCGCAGATGTGAAACCACCCATAAGCCGACCTCACATGGCCGTAAGCAGAATCTATTTACAGAGGCCCACAGCTGGAATCCGCTGGGGGCCTCTGCAAATGGATTCCAGCTGTGGGCCCTGTGTGACCCTGCGTACGACAGCGAAATTGTATTGTGCATGACCGCATACTCACGCAGGCGGTCATTTGCAGTACATCTTTTTCTTGCGTATATTTCCCACACCATAGCTCTGTCAGTGACTACTGTTACACCAAGGTGATGTTTTCCCCTGTAACTCATATGGATGCTCCAGCTACAGTGGAAAAGTATGTCTAAAAAAAAAAAACTTCAATGTGAATGAACCGCAGAGTTCTTATATGACATTACGGGGGACATAGATGTTTAAAAAAATAGATACAAAAATGAGTTAAAAAAAAAGAAAATGACCCACCAAACCGTCACCATATGCACCCTGTAATCCAAAACTATACAGATTATATATCAAAATGTCTGAAACAAAATGAGAAAACCCGTTCTTGTACTTTATTTTAGCGTGAATACGCTAATTTTAAAAACAAACAACTATAAATTTTAAAACATAATTTTTAAAAAATGTTTTACCCCTAGTAAAACAAAAAAAATGGGAGGAAAAAGTCAGTGAAAAAAGATATAAAAATGATTCGTATACGTCACGAAAAAGAAGCGCAGCAAAAATAATGTTTGAACAAAAATAAGAGCAGTAAAACCACCACATGGGTAAAATCCCTAAAAAGTGTCTGGTCCTCTTTCTTGGTTTTTAAGGGGTTGAAGAGCAGCAAGTAGGTTTCTCCCTGCAGTGCAGCCTGGCATCTGCCTTACTTAGTAAATGACTAATGCTGGCCCTGGTTGTAGGAACCCAAGAAGACAGAAGAAGTCATATTTTACAATTTTCCCCTTGATTTTAACCACTGCCTAGGGAGTTCTCTATATAATCTACAGGATGTGATGGTGATATAATAGTTATTGCATTATCACAGTAAGAGCAGATAACTGATGACTTGTGAGATATGCTTATGTATTGCTGCTGGTTGAAGTTCCCAGCAATTATCTCTTATCTGCAGTATAGTAAATGACTGCTGAATCATACATAGCATTAGATAGCTCCTGGCTAGACAAAACTCTCACGGACCAAGGCCTTTCTCCTAATCTGGTATCAAGATGATATAGCATTAAATAAATTATCCATCTGTCTGAGGAAGAGGTCTGCGTACCTCAAAACGTATTGCTGGTTTGATTTTATGAAATAAAATGTTTGGATTCTACACCGCTGATTTAATTAACTCTATAAAAACATTATTTGACTTCACATACGTTTACTTGGACTCTAGAGTAAACAAACTAATTGGTTCTATAAGACTACACTGACTATGGGCCACACCTTTAGTGATCCCTGTTGCTGCCCCAGTAGTAACAGGTGACCCCTATTGCTGCCCCAGTAGTAATAGGTGACCCTTATTGATGCCCCTGTAGTAATAGGTGACCCCCTATTGCTGCCCCAGTAGTAATAGGTGACCCCCTATTGCTGCCCCAGTAGTAATAGGTGACTGCTATTGCTGCCCCGGTAGTAATATGTGACCCCTATTGCAGCCACGGTAGTAATAGGTGACCCCTATTGCAGCCCCGATAGTAATAGTTGACCACTATTGCTGCCCCGGTAGTAATAGATGACCTCTATTGCAGCCCCAATACTAATAAGTGACCCCTATTGCTGCTCCAGTAGTAATGGACTCCCCCCTATTGGTGTCCCCCAGTAGTAACAGGGCTCCCCCCTATTGCTGTCTCCAGTAGTAACAGGGCTGCCTCCTATTGCTGTCCCTCAATAGTAAGAGGCTCTTCCTTTTTGCTGTTCCCCAGTAATAACAGGGCTCCACCCTACTGCTGTCCCCAGTAGTAATGGGTTCCCCCCTACTGCTGTCTCCCAGTAGTAACGGGGTTCCCCCCTACTACTGCCGTCCATAAATATTCAGAGATGTGGAGCATCTGGCGTAGAAAATACCACATTTAATTCAAATGAGAGATGTTTATTGTTATTATTTCATTTTACATTTATTGTTGATTTCTTATCCTTTTAAAGTTAAATGATACTTAAAATCTAAATAAATATAAGCAAACTAATAAAATTGTTCAAATTAAAAAAAAAAATTCTAAGTGAAGAAAACCAGGATTTTCCTATGAATTACACGCTGCTGTTGTAAGACCAGGTATGCTTTACTTCTATATTATTGTATCTGTAGTCCTGTGCTTCCTTTGCTTTACAATAAAATATGTTCAAAGAATCACCTATAGAGTACATGTGTGTTATATGGTGCCTGCGGCCTACCTGATGGGTCTGAGTCTTTTCACATCATACAACGATAACAATATACACAACAGACCCCTCTGACTTATAATTGGCTCCGCCAGGGTGCTGACATGGCTAATAATGATTTGTGTACAAGTCTACAGATTAGTCTTCCTCCAAAGCAAGTAATATAGTATGTAAGGCCGAAAAAAGACATATGTCCATCCAGTTCAGCCTATTACCCCCCAATGTTGATCCAGAGGAAGGCAAAAAACTCCAATGAGGTACAAGACAATTTTCCTCATTAAGGGGAAAAAATTCCTTCCCTACTCCAATCTGGCAATAAGAATAATCCCCGAATCACCGACCCTTCTGATGTAATCAGTGATATAACATGTAATATTGCATCGCTCAATAAAAGCGTCCAGGCCCCCCTTATTCCTTTTTCAAAGCCACAAATCTCAATGCACTGCAATACTCTCCATGTACCAAATGTATTTGTCTTGCAGCTGGGGTCTTCTGTTGTCTAGCTGTATCTTTCAAATGATCTTGAATTATTTTTTACAGAATTTTCATTGGTTCTGCCTTCATACTGAAGAGGGCAGGTATTCTTTGAAAATTGTTTCTCTTGAGCAACACTAAATAAAATTCCAGGTTTTGAGGGAGTGGGACACATTTTGCAGAAGGAGAGCTGCTAAATTTGTTGTTTGAAAACTGTTGATCTAGATAATCTCACTAGTAACATAGTGTGGCTGAGAAAAAGGCTTGTGTCTATCCAGTTCAGCCAGAATATCCCGCTCCCCAGCCAAATGTTGATTCAGAAAAAAGACAACCCCCCCCCCCCAAAAAAATAGTAAAGGTAGAAGCAAATTTTCCTCATTTAAAAAGGGAAAAAAATTCTTTCTGACTCCAATCAGGCAATCGGAATAATCCCCGGATCACTGCCCCTTCTGAGTAATCAGTGTTAAAACATGTAATATTGTAACGCTCAAGAAAGGCGTCCAGGCCCCTTTTATACTTATGTAGTGAATGCACCAGCACCACATCCTCAGGGACAGAGTTCCATAGTCTTACTGCTCTTACAGTTAAGAACCCCCTTCTGTGTTGATGATGACACCTTCTGTCCTGTAGACGTAGAAGTTGCCCCCTTGTTACAGTCACAGTTCTGGGTATAAATAGATGATGGGAGAGATCTCTGTATTGTCCCCTGATATATCTATACATAGTTATTAGAGAGCCCCCTTGTTACAGTCCTGGGTGTAATAGATGATGGGAGAGATCTCTGTATTGTCCCCTGATATATCTATACATAGTTATTAGAATGACCCCTTGTTACAGTCCTGGGTATAATAGATGATGGGAGAGATCTCTGTACTGACCCCTGATATATTATACATAGTTATTAGAGCGCCCCCTTGTTACAGTCCTGGGTATAATAGATGATATGAGAGATCTCTGTACTGACCCCTGACATATCTATACATAGTTATTAGAGCGCTCCCTTGTTACAGTCCTGTACATACAACTTTTTTTCCGTCCATGTAGTTGAGCGAGGGCTCATTTTTTGCGGGATGTCCTGTAGTTTGCGTTGGTACCATTTTGGAACACATATGACTTTTTGATCGCTTTTTATTGCATTTTTTCTGGGAGATAGGGTGACTGAAAAAGTACATTTCTAGCGTTCTTTAGTTTTTTGTCAGACGACATTCACTGTGCGGGGTAAATAATGTGATATTTTGATAGATCAGACTTTTACGGGCGCGGTGATACCAAATATGTATTTAGTTTTTTTTAATTATAGATATGGCAAAAGGGGGGGTGATATTAACTTTTATTACTTTTCTTTTTACAGTTAGTAGAACTTTTCTTTTTCTTTTTAGCCCCCACAGGGGAACACATCATACCGCAATCTGGGGCCCCCAAACATCGTTCGGGGGAAATATAGAGTAAATAGCCGCGATCGGACACCCGGCTGATTGCAGCTATTACCCATGGGTGTCAGCAGTGATAAACAGCTAACGCCCGCACTGTATGAAGAGAGGTCGTCCCGCGATCTCTCTTTATACATACCCTGATGTTGCATGACGTAAATGTACATCATATAGCGGGAGGGGGCTAAACAATTTGCCCAGTATGCAAATTGATATTTTTTGGAGAAGTTTCACCGTAGCAGATAGCAATTTTCCCCAATAAAAGTATAATCTTGCAAACCTCAATATTGCTGCAGTTTATGTAAAACACAACTAAAAACAAAACTGGTTGAAGCATTAAAGTAGCCTAATACAGTAGATTGCACTGCCTTGTCAATGAACACAGTGCAACTGAAACCTGGCTACATTCCATGACAGATTAACCTGAAAGGTGGAACAGAAGTTAACCGCAGGTCTTTAGTTTGCAAATCACTGGCTGGTAAGTTTTAGCTTCCTGTTATGAAATGATCTGTATTATGACCGGAGAACAAATGTTATTAGGTAATTAATGATACGTCAGCCATCAGAGACACTGATGCTGCATGCAGGGGCGTCACTAGCACTGGAGATCCAGGCACCTATCCCAAACCTCTAGACTAGCGATCTGAATCTCCAGGCAAGTGCTGCAGTCAACTGTATCGGCATCATATTTTCTATTTAGCATATCGAGAATGCAGCAGCAAGGAATTTGTGAATAGGGATCAAGTAATATTTACATGTAGCTGTACAATAGGCCCCCAGAATGAATTTCTCTGGTGCCTGGGCACTCCATTCCAACCCTAGTAGTAATGCCCCCTTAGATGCTAGTATTGCTCCATTTAGGTGCTAGTAATAATGATACTATTAAATGCCCAAGAGGGAAAAGAAGATTATACTCCCTTATTCCTCTGATCAGCGCAGCATTCCTTTCCTTCCTGGACTGTCGCCATCCCACTGTAGAGGCTCAATGACACTACATAATGTTTCCTGCACTGGGCCGGTAGCAGGAAGGAAAGGAAATGCTGTGCTGATCAGTCGAATATAATCTTTATTTTTTTTCTCTTGGGCAGTCAATGACATCATTATTACGAGAGCGTAAGGTGGGTATTACTACTAGAATGTAAGGGGGGGCGTTACTACTAGAACATAAGGAGGCTGTTACTACTAGAACATAGGGGGGGGGGTATTACTACTAGAATGTAAGGGGGGCATTACTACTAGAAGGTAAGGAGGGTATTACTACTAGAATTTAAGAGGGGCATTACTACTAGAACATAAGGAGGCTGTTACTACTAGAACATAGGGGGGGTATTACTACTAGAATGTAAGGGGGGCGTTACTACTAGAACGTAAGGAGGGTATTACTACTAGAACGTAAGGGCGGCATTACTACTAGAATGTAAGGGGGGCGTTACTACTAGAACATAGGGGGGGTATTACTACTAGAATGTAAGGGGGGGCATTACTACTAGAATGTAAGGGGGGGCGTTACTACTAGAACGTAAGAAGGGCGTTACTACTAGAAGGTAAGGGTGGCATTACTACTAGAATGTAAGGGGGGGCGTTACTACTAGAACGTATGAAGGGTATTACTACTAGAACGTACGGAGGGTATTACTACTAGAATGTAAGGGGGGGCGTTACTACTAGAACGTATGGAGGGTATTACTACTAGAATGTAAGGGGGGCATTATTACTAGAACGTAAGGAGGGTACTACTACTAGAATGTAAGGGGGGGGGGCGTTACTACTAGAACGTATGGAGGGTATTACTACTAGAATGTAAGGGGGGCATTATTACTAGAACGTAAGGAGGGTATTACTACTAGAACGTAAGGGGGGTATTTCTACAAGAATGTAAGAGGGGCATTACTACTAAAATGTAAGGGGGGCATTACTATTCCCCCATTCAGCATAGTTTCCTTTTCTTCCTGCACTTTTGCCGACTCAGCATGAGATACAATGTAATGATGCCATTGACCCTCCTATGATGAGCAAGTGATAAGAGAATTAGACAGTTTCACTGCAGAGATGCAGTGTTCCATTTGGACTGCACGAGCGCGGACATCACGGCTAGTTGTTAGCGCTCATGCAGAGTGTTTAGACAAGCAGATCGCCACTGCTTCGCGGACTTCTCACTCAGTGTTTCACATTCTATGTGAAATGCTGAGCTGGCAGCCTTTGCACTCGGCAAGAAGTCAGTGTTTCTGCAATAATTTTCATGCTGGTTGAAACTGCAAGCAAATAGTAAATAATGGCTGTGCACTTAGACTTGATGATTATCGCGCAAATTCGCTATATTTCTATGCAATAATCATCCCATGTAAATGACCCTTAAGACTGAGTAGGAATGGCCACCTCATACCCAAACCTACCACTGTGTTCATCCCAGCCATAATCCATCTTTTCAACCCATCACTCACCACTGGTGTCTTCCCTTCATCCTTTAAACATGCGACCATCACATGAATGCTTAGGAAGCCATCCCTCTTGATCTGTCCTCTCTGTTCAGCTACTATCCCATCTTGTCCAATCACATCGCAGCTTTCATTTTAGAGCAAAAAAATTAAAGCTATGCTGTTATTGGTTACAATGGGCAACTAAGACAGTGTGAAAGTAATCTAGAATCATGTTTTGAGTGCAAGCTTTTCATGACAAGCTTTTCACTGTGCATCCACATAGGACAAACACATGTAACATTTATGGAGGGGACCAGGATGGAGTTCTGGGCCACTACACTATAAGTCCATTGCCTCAGTGTAACACCTATCTTTCAAACCCCACATACGAGCCCTAGCCACTTCCTGCCTCCTTCAACTCAAACACATCTCACAGATATGATTTTTCCTCAACTAAAATGCTAGTGCATGCCCTCATCATCTCCCGTATAGACTACTGCAACATTTTTCTCTGCAGCCTCCTATCCAACACTCTTGTTCCCTTCTGATCCATGCTCAATTCTACTGCCCGAATAATCTACCCCTTCCCTCATCACTCCCCTACTTCTCCCCCCTGCCAATGTACCCATTGTCCAGAGAATGCAGTTTAAAATAATATCAATTACATATGAGGTCACCCACAACCTGTCCCCTCCTTACATCTCTGATCTAATATCCCAATACCTCCATACATGTTCCTCACTAGGCCTCCTTCTTTGCTCCTCCTCCAACTACTTCTCACACAATCGTCTTCAAGAATGCTCTCATGTGTCACCTATACTCTGGAAGCCGCTACCTCAACACATCGGACTCTTCACCATCTTGGAAAGCTTCAAAAAGTTACGTCTTCAGAAAAGCCTGCACCTGAGAACACCCCTGCTGCCACCACTACGATAGCAGCTTCCACCCTCACCTACTGTCTCCTTCTCCCATCCCTTGTGGACTGTAAACTCTCATTGGAAGGGTCTCCTCTCTCCCCTCTTGGATATCCGTTTTGAAATCATATTGTCTATCTTTTTCGTATACGCAGCGATCTAGAATTAACACTGCTTATCTACAAATAGCAATAACAAGAAGAGCAGTCATTTTGGTCGTTACCTTTGATTTGACTTCTTGGAAACTGATGATAAATGCATATTATATCAGCATGTTCAATCAATGACAAAGTTACAGTTTTCAACAACAGTTTCTGAGAAACTAATTTAAAAGTGACAACATACGGCTGCACATTCTCTTGTCATTTTTTAACCCCTTAACACCAAACAGATGTAAGTTTAAGGACCTGGCTGCCTGGTCCTTAAGACAATGGGATCTAAGCCAGTTAGAGCTGATCGCAGCTGTTGTGGGCGGGTGTCGGCCATCACAGACAGCCAGCACCCACCTTGTATGGTGCAGGATCGACTTGCAATCCCGCTTCATATAAACACTGCACACCCAGGACGTAAATGTACACACTTTGGTGTTAAGGGGTTAAAAACTTGATGATATTTATAAATATAAGTCCAAATAATGAGTTGTGTTTGATACAGATTTCCATGCTTGTAATGCGTTTTTACTGCCCTGAAGGCTAGGAGTATAGGAAAACATAAAAATATTTAAATTCTGTTAAACTTGTTTTTAATGAAAAATGTGAAGAATGCGATAGAATAATAATGGCACCTGCCTGTGAATGTCAGGGTGTGGCAGAATACAGAACAATTTATGAACTCTGACAACAACTTCCCTAAAAGTGCAAAAGTTGCATTGAGGTTGGCGGTTCATTTATTACAGGATGACTTTAGTTGAAATACAAGTTCTTACTATAAAAGTGACAAGCAGCTATAGAGATAATTTTGCTTCACATTTTGACAAGCTCAGAATGCTAACTTGACTAATGCCCGAAAAATTTCAGTGCCCGAATAACTTCAGTGTCCGACAGCCGTCCCAGTGATGGTTGCTGCTATACTTTTACAGAGGAGCGATCATTGCTCAATGACTGGAGGGCTGGGGGACTTTCCGGCCTGTAAACAGAAAAAAAATTGGCTTCTACCCCTTTTGCCTTCCTCTAGATCAGGGGTGTCAAACTCATTTTCACCGAGGGCCACATCAGCCTTATGGTTGCCTTCAAAGGGCCGACTCTAATTGTTAATTGTAAGACAGTATAGTAAAAGTGAACCCCACAGTGGCCCGATTGGTAATAAGGTCCCCCATAGTGGCCAGGACACTATTATACATATATACGCACACACAGGCGCACACTATTATTTTTATTTATATAGACAGGCGAACACTATTATACACATATATGCACAGACGCACACTATTCTACACATATACGCACAGACGCACACTATTCTACACATATACACACAGACGCATACTATTCTACACATATATACGCACAGACGCACACTATTCTACACATACATGCACACAGATGCACAATATTATTACACATATGCGCACAGACGCACACTATTATACATATATACACACAGACACACACATTACACATATATTTATATATATATATATATATATATATATATATACACACACATACATACATATGCACACAAGGCCACTTTTATATACACATTTTTTTACTTACCTGCATCCAATGTGGTCCCACTGGCAAGTATACCGGCTGCTCTCTTCTTGGGGAGCTCCTGCATACTTGGGACCCTGATGTCTCCCCAGACCTGCAGCCATGAATAGAGTTAGGGCCGGTGAGAGGAGGTCAGCGCTGACCAGGCTCTCAACCTGCAGCTGCTCCTCCTTAGAGTCGCTCTCCTCACTGCAGAGATCATGTTCTCTGCAGTGTTCTTCCCTCCTCTGCGGCCGTTGTCAGTCTGCTATTGGCACTCCTCTATTACTGTCTGCACTAGACAGAACAAGCTGAGAGAAGATCGCCTACTGACAGCAGCACGGAGGTGAGGGAACTTACTGCACAGCCGGCGGACCACATAAAATGAGGTGGTGGGCCGGATTCGGCCCGCGGGCCTTGTGTTTGACACCTGTGCTCTAGATCAACATGGCAGGATAATAAATTGGCTTGGATAGACATACTGTACTGTGCATACTGTGATTGCTGATAGAGTGACCTCAACAAAGTGATATGTCTCAGTGTAGAGACTGTTAGGATTCTGATCTTCAACTTTCCATCTTGTCTCCAGTCAGCCATCCTATAAGATTCAAATTATTTTTCTCTTTACAAACTAACTCGTGTCTCCTTTAAGAATTTTATGCCTTTTTAGATTAATTCCCTTTTACAAATTGAGATATGAATTTTCTAGGTGTGCAGCCAGCATTACTAGTGCAGCAGATTCTCAGGCTCACGTATCAGTTGTTATGTCTTGAGGTTTAGTGAGAAAATGTATTGTTTGTCTATTTTTTTCACTCAAATGTCTAGTTCTCATAATTACACTTTCTATCCATTAGAAAATCACTTGTATACAGCTTTGGTAAAAAGCCACTCTCTTCTTCTTCTTCCATATAGGTCTATGTTTTTACAATAAATTTTAGAATCACTCCGTCCCTGATTAGCTGAGCCAGCGGCACTCATGATCCAATCACAGCACTCGCTTGCTGGAGGCGGGGTATTCAAAGCCCCGTCACGAGAAAGAGAGTGGTATGTCAACGCTGAGGACACAGCAGCCTGCCGCAGCGACGGCGACCAGTACGAGGGATTCCGACACTGCTGGCTAGGTGAGTTTTGCTGTTTTTATTTTTCTTTCATGTAGTTTAGCTAGAGCTTATTTTCAGGGGAGGGTGCATTATCGGTGTAGGGCTTATTTTCGGGGAACACAGCATTTTATATTACGAATCCATTGTTTTGCTTTAACATAGAAGGGATTTATTGCATGATGGTCACCTACAGCGACTGACGGACCCCATTGATGATAATGGAGACAGTTGGGTTTCATGGTGTCCATGATTGTACGGGAGAAAAGCGCAGAATTCTGTACTATTTTTCTGCTACTTTTGATGGAACCTGTAAAAGAGGATCCTAGTGGAGCCTCCAACGTAGATGTGAAGAGAGCCTAAATACAACCTCAGCAGATGGAAGAATTACCTGTAGAGATTATTATCGCCATCCATTCAAGACCAGCATTTGAAATTTCCCCCATTGTCCCTTGGGATAGGTATGTAGTGTGCCCTAGCGTCTCCTGTGCCCTTATGTTACTTTTGCCATATAAGCATTCCTATAGCATTCTGGCCATACTCCACCCAGCCTACAGATATAATGAGAGGTGTAACTCCAAGCCTCTGGGCTCCACTGCAAAGTCTCTACTGGTCTCCTCAAATGAAGAAGAGAGACATTATGGGTCCCCTGAGGCTCCAGAGCCTGAGTGCAACTGCATCCTCTGCACTCATTATAGTAATGTCCCTAGATATCACTGCCTTACAATTAATTGTTTGTAGTGCAATGTTTTAACTGTATAAACCTGTAATCACCCGCATATATGTGAATCATATACCTTACAAATAAGGAATAAGGACAGGTATATAATTCACATGTAAAGAGTTATTATAGATGATCCCCCTGATGTGACCCCTCATAACTGACATTTAATGACACTCGGATACAGAACTTTGATATCAATGGAGAGAGAAACTCAAAAAGTGTTGTTGCACAACATCCAAAATGTTTTCCCCCTCAGAATGATGCATGTGACCCCCTTTATCATCGGACACATATGGAGCCTGCAGTCATGTTCCTGCCATACATGTTGTAGCAGATCATGACTAATGGATGCAATGGCTTCTGAGATGCCACATATCATAGTGGGCAGTAAAGGGGGCATATAGTCTCTAATCACAGCGTATAAGGTCCAGGGAACGTGCAGGATGAGGGAGGAGACCACTGTTGTCACCTCCAGCACGGCCAATCCATCTGTTTAGTGGTATCAGCTCACTTCTGACTTCATTGGGATAATGGGGGGGGGGGGGGGGGGAGGTTGGGGACTCATCCAGTTGGAATATGAAACCTGGGATTTCCTGTTTCGGCTGCAGCAGAAGCCATATCTGTAGGATGTCCAGGTATGAAATCCCAGGGATTGTTCCTTATGGAAAAAGAAGGGGCCGTACACTGTCCTACAGGTTATAGCACAAAACACATTCACCGCGGGAATATTGCCCATCTGCCCCATCTAGACAGGTGGGTTTCCCCTGCCCCAGATCTGGCATTACATTTGTACCTAAAAAGGTGGAAGCGACTTCATCACTAAAGACTAAAGACTCCACGAAACCGTCGCTTCCCATTGCAATTTGCACACCGCCGAAGAAAGAATGTCACCATGTTTTATCGTCTGGGTTAGGGATAACATTGTAGGGATAACATTGTACATGTTTGCGCAGAATTTTCCACACAGTTGTCGGAGGGACATCCAATTCTCTGCTCACTCTGATGGTGGATTTCCAAGGGCTTTGTGTGAAACTTTCACGGATGCGCTCCATTGTTTCTACACTTACTGGTGGACGGCTGGATGATTTTCACTTACAGATGCAACCTTTTTCCTTACAATTGGAGTACCGTGTGGACCAACTGGGTGGATCTTCACCAAATTGTGTCAGAAAATGATGTTGTGCGCCAATAACAGCCTGGTGGATGTGAAAATCAAGGATCCAAAATGTTCTCCTGTCTTTGTTGGAAGCTTTCTTGTTGCATATCCCCCTAGTAAAGACCACGGCAGAATAAAACCTCTTGGGTCTCATTTAGCAAAACTATCTAACTCTAAGGCTGTCCTTGTTGCCCATAGCAACCAATCACAGCACAGGTTTTATTTTACTTCAGCAGCTTGAAAAATGAAAGCTATACAGCATGAGGACAGCGCTTGTGTGAAAGAGCTTTAAGGGTGCATACCCACTAGTGATATTTTTTCTAGCCATGCAAGAGTGAGTGCCTCACAGCGCAGAGAAAACTCTGCGATATCACTCATTGTTTTCAATGGGGCTGGTGGCAGCAGCGCCAGCCCATTGCAAACAGGCAGCATATCGCGGACTTCTGCCACAGCTGTGGCAAAAGTCTGTGATGTTATCCCATTGCTTTCAATGGGGTAGGCACTGCTGCGGCCCCATTGGAAGCAGTGGGTTGCAGGCAACTCCTGCAGCTATAATTTTTGGGGAAGTGCTTGAACTATAAACCATTCCCTGAAAATCAGCCCTAGCTGTAAAAAAAAGAATTATACTCACCTAGAAGAGCCGTCTGGCTCTTCTCTCCGGCCTGGCAGTCTTCTTTTGTGCTCTGTAGGTCGGGGATTGAAAAATCTCCGACCCCAGAAAGTGCTGGTCTCATTGGCTGACCGCTCAGCTGATCACAGGCAAGGCTCAGCCATGGAATGACGGCTGAACACTGCCTGTGATTGGTCAAAGCGCTCAGGATGAAGGAATCGCCTGCCATAGCTGTCACAGCTGTGGCAGAAGTCCGCAATGTACTCCTTATGTTTTCAGTGGGGCTGGTGCTGCTGACGCCGGCCCCATTGAAAACACTGAGCGATATCGCAGATTTTTTCTCTGCGCTGCAAGGCTTGAGAGTAAGGCCGTCACAGATATAGAATTTAAAAATTGAAATTTTATTAGGAATTATTTTAAAAATCAAGGCCAACCAAAGAAAAACAATTACATAAACGTATAGTGACAGGACAGACAAACAACTAAAAAGAGGGATCTTGGGATGGGTGAGGGAGGGAATTATGTGTCACCAACTCCCGTCTAACTATCACCAGGATCCTCAAGAGTCACTTGTGATTTAGTTGATGGGGCAGATCCCCCTATCAAGGTAAGTATTCAGCACTTGAGGTGTTGTATGATTCGTATGTTCTCCAAATGGAGACTGTTTTTTAATAAAGGTATATATGTTATACGAATCAAGCAAACCACTTTTCTTTTGGGACTCTTGTAGTTTTTAATGTTTGAATCAATGTCGTTTAGTGCATTTGTTTTCACTGTTTTATACACTTTCTGTTTAGATTGCTCTTCAAACCAGTATGGTATTGAGTTTACAGTGTTTAAAGCTTTTCTGTTTATATTGCTCTTGCTCGACGCGTTTCCCTATCGCGGTACTCGATAGTTCATCAGGAGGCGGGCATCGATAAGCCCCTAAATAAGTAGGAAAAGATTTGTTTTAGAATATATATCAAAGATGATCACTAGATAGGTGGCTGAAACACGCCTGTCACTATTCAATAATAGAAGATTCCTCAGAGTTGCCTAGTTTATATAATAAACTTGGACCCTACCAATCGTATGGGTCTCAAACGTGCTCTAGTCGTTCAGAATCCAGAAAATCGATTTAAGCTGGATATTTCCGGCTCACATAAGGTCTGCCACATTCATGCAGCTCTGGTGTAGAATAGAAAAGCTGTGCATCATGTGCATTCATGAAAATGATGCATATGGTGTGTATCAAAGCTGCCAGAGTTAGTCTGTCCAAAGTGGAACCCAGGTTAGCATAGGACTGTCATATGTCCTCCAGGACTGGTAGCTCCTAGGTTAGTGGCTGTAAGATTAAATATCTATTCGCCCAACAAGAAGATAACGTACGGGGAACAATATCCCAAATCAGCCTAGGAACTACTAGTAACTACCACAATGGCAAAAAGCATTTTTAAGCTAGCTAGAAGGCTTGCATTAGTAAGACGAGGTCAGCTCTGGTAGCTTGTAGAGCAAGAGAGAAGACATATATAACTCAGACCTACACACAGAGACCTCAGATGCCTGCAGCTCACCACCAGAGCCACAGGCTCTGCTGGAGATTACTCCTAGCACTCCTCTTTGCCTTGCTCCATGTCTTCTCTCTTGCTCTACAAGTTAGACGGGAGTTGGTGACACATAATTCCCTCCCTCACCCATCCCAAGATCCCTCTTTTTAGTTGTTTGTCTGTCCTGTCACTATACGTTTTATGTAATTGTTTTTCTTTGGTTGGCCTTGATTTTTAAAATAATTCCTAATAAAATTTCAATTCTACATCTGTGACGGCCTTAGCTTCGACTATATAGATATCTCATACCACTGTGATTTAAGGCTTGAGAGTAAAAATCGCAAGTGAAATAATTGGTTTCATAATCATCGCTCTCGCATTACAAGGAAAAGTATCGCTAATGGGTAGGCACCCTGAAGGTGAGTTACGGGGGTCACATCGTGAAGATCATATGTAATAACCCTGTAGAGCATGAGTTTTCTTTTCCTTACTTTACATATGTACCAAGTTTTTAAGTGGCACAGAATCAAATGCTTTGGAGAAGTCATGCTATATTGATCAAGCCATCGTCTTGTTTCAGACATCAGACTAAGAACAAAGCTTTAGATAAATCTTTACTGTAGCTCTGTTACTGCACTTTAAGGCTGGGTTCAC
Source organism: Eleutherodactylus coqui (assembly GCF_035609145.1). Lineage (NCBI taxonomy): Eukaryota > Metazoa > Chordata > Amphibia > Anura > Eleutherodactylidae > Eleutherodactylus > Eleutherodactylus coqui. Next base: position 196,154,618 of record NC_089843.1, on the reverse strand, counting down.
ATGGGACGGATTTGCTGCAGAAATTCCGTGCGGAATTTCTGTGTGGCA